>NC_141541.1:104987500-105175000 GCF_021556685.1 Rattus norvegicus | reverse complement strand
GTGGTGTATGTGTGTGCATGTGTGTGTGTGTGTGTGTGTGTGTGCATGTGTATGTGTGCTCCTGTGCTTTGATAGTTCAGGAGCAGCTAGAGTACAAGACCAATGCTCTTTGGCCACAAGAGTCACAGGATGCTGCACGGTGGCCATGGTTGTGGCTCTTTCTCTTATGAGTGTGGGTATCCAGAGACAGTTTCGAGAGGCCCCAGTCTGGTCAGGAGGCCCCAGTCTGGTCAGGAAGCTACTCATCTGCCTGGCGATGCACGTCCTTGCCCAGGGAGGATTCTTGCGGGAAGGCCTGTGAGTCAGAGCCCCTGGAGCCTTCTGATGAGTGACTTCAGATGAGTCACCATGCTTCTTGATGCCTGGTGAATAAATGGAAGGTAACCTGGCTTACTGTCAGCAGGCCCGCAGCTTCTGACCCTTTGGGAAGAGGGCAAGCCTCCAATGAGTCACCCCTGCTCCCTGGCTGACTGTAGGCTTCCCCGTAGGCTCGTTTCAGACATAGCAGCTCAGCAGCTTGGCGTCTTAGTGCTTCTTGTTTTTCTTTCTCCTCCTAGTGGAAAATCTCCCCCTTCCCCCCACTCTGCCCCGCTCCGCCTTGTTAAATTGTTGATTGTCTCTTGAAAAGCATCGGATCCCTTGCCGCTCACATTCTCCCTCCCTCCCATGTTGGCTCTGTCTTTCACATCACACTCCTCAGAATTCATTTTCCTCTTTTGTGGAAGATTAATGACCTCCCGCTCTTGACCAGTGCCCCAGCCACTCTAGCCCTTGGTCAAGTCTCCATCTCTCAGGCCCACGGCTTTGATATGCTTACAACACCTCTTTGCGGGGCATGGGCTCTGGTTGATGTTGGTATGGGTCTCATCTGGTACCTAGCTCTGTGCAGCTTGGGTTCTAGAACCCTCGCTAGAGGCCTTGAGGGAATGGAAAAGGACAGATACACAGACACAGGTGCAGTAAAGTTGGGCTCAGGTGGGGTTCTCGGCAGAGAGGAGGAAGCTGCAGTCACTCGTGTTTGCACACACTGCTCAGGAGCTATAAACACGCATTCCTGAACTTCCAGAGGAGAGCTTCGCCACCCCTCCTGAGACTGACCCATGTGACGAACTGCTTTAGCTGAATGTCCCATGGGTCCAAGGCTTTGAATAGACATTAACTCAGGACTTCACTTGCTTAGGGCCTCCTCTGCTCCCACAATCTGTCCCAGTTCTTCTTTACACTGGACTCGGATTGCCACTTTGCTGCGTTTGCAGAGCTTGGGAGAGGCTTTGATACATGCCAAGTGCTCTTCGATGTTTGCCTCAACAAGGATGAAGGATCTGCTGCCTTCAGCAGTAGCCTCAATGTCCATTCCCAAGGCCCAGCACCTGGAGGAGCCCCAGGGTGCCCAGCGTGGGCAAGAAGGTGGCTCATTTATGTCCATTCTATATTGAGGCTTCAAAAACATTGATTTAATGATGATGATGATGGTGGTGGTGATGATGATGGTGATGAGGTTGATGCTTACTGAAAATGTAGCGACCATCGCTATTCCACAAGTGTGATGGACACTAGAGGAAATTCATAGCTCATGTCGTCAATCACCTTTGTAGCACAGAGAAATCATCAGAAGAGAAATGAATTGGACCACAGTGGAAGTTCTACACAACACCGGCAGAAAACAGCCAGCCTGTGATGGGAAAGTGCTAAAATACCATCTAAACTCAGGACAGTCTCAAAAGGCCCCACGTGACTGAAGGTCAGAGGGCATTCTACACAGAGCTCTATGCTCCACAGAGCTCTGAGGACTCCAACCGACAGGGCACAGCCAGGTGTCCAGTAAAGTCTTACTTGGGCACAGAAGACAGAACTCCATGCTATCTAGCTCCATAAAAGGAGTTGGAGCTGGGGTTGAGGGACAGGAGAATGAGACATCAAATCAGGTGTGACCAGGCCCGAGAACTGTGACTGGGACATTGCTCACAGGAACGGTTGCTCAGAACCACTTGTCCCATTTCTCCTGCCTGTCTCTGCTTGGCATTTTCCACTGTGAGCTTAAAGCTACACAGATGCACATCTCGGCAAGTCTGTCACAGTCGTTTTCCTCAGCCCCAGAACAAAATGTCATTTTATTTTTCCTTGAAATCCATGCAGTTTTGGTTTGTGTTCAAAGGCGCAGCTTCTTAAAATGTGCGGTATCGCACAACCGAATGTAGACAAGGTTAGGAAGTGCTGCTCCAGGCTGTGCTTCGGGAGAAGCCCTTACACAGGAGGCTCCTTGGGGACTACAGTGCTGCAGAGGCTCCTAATAACTGGGGAAATGCGGGCTTGCTCCCGGGTGTCCCTTCAGTGAAAATGTGGGGGTGCGCCCCAACTTCAAGTCCCTTCCTCCTTTCCTCTCTACCTCCCTCACTTCTTCCTTCTGTCCTTCCTTCCTGCCAAGGATATGTGTTAAATTGACCTGAGAGTCACAGAAGAGAGCAGTACCTCTGTCTCCATCTTCTAGGTACTTAAATATCTTTTCTTCACATGGCAAGAAGCCACCTTTCTGTCAGAGTCAATGTCCTGTGGTTTGCAGGACCCCAGTCATCATGGATGCCAGTTCCTCACATGCACTTCATCCTTCTTGAATGGTACTTTGTTTACTGAGTTGCTGGCCATTTTAGTAGTTGGAAGGAAATAGAAAATCCTTCCTTGTAGGATGGGAGACTAATCAGCGGGGACAGCCTGTCTGGGATTGTGTTGACTTACAGCAGTGCTGGCACAGGCATCTAAGTGGGGTACCACTGTGTGCTGTGAGACTCCCCCAGGACGGGACATTTAGCATTTCCCATCCCTAGGGGATGAAACACCAGTTGCCTCTAACACCCAAGGAGTTTCTCTAACAACTCAAACTGCTCCTGGTATTTCTAAATTCCCTCCAAGGGTGGCGATATGTCATTTGAGGACACTGGCTTGTGGGAAGTAGATCACTTCATCTTATCTCAAATATCAAATGACTGAGCATCAGCTCATTCCGGTAATATTTAAAAATAAGTTAGGAGCTGAAGAAATGGTTCGGTCACTAAGAACACTCACTGTTGTTCCAGAGGACCCAGGTTCAGCTCTCAGGACACGCAGCAGGGGCCTCACAACTACCTGGAACCCCAATTCCAAAGATCCCGACATTCTCCTCTGGACTCACAGGCACCAGGCACTCATATGACACCCATACATACTTACAGGCATTCACACATATGGATAAAATAAAATGAATACATTTTTAATGAATAATTTTAATGAGTAGGCAATATAGTGCCTTTGTAAAATATTTTTATATTTTTAAATTAAAAAGGCATGTGTGTGTGTGTGTGTGTGTGTGTGTGTGTGTGTGTGTGTATGTTTTGCCAGTGTGTATGTGTGTGCATGTATGTGTGCCTGGTGCCAGGAACGGCAGAAGAGGGCCTGGAACTAGAGCTACACGTGGCTGTGAGCCACTCTGTGGGTCCTGGGAACTGAACCCAGGTCCTTTGCAAGAGCAGCAAGCGTTCTTAACTGCTGGGCCACTTCTCCAGCCCCAGCACCTCTCCTTCGTAATCAAATATCACAGGGAAGGCTGAAAACTGTCTGTGGCTACACAGCTCCAAGGGTAATCACGTTTACACTTTAAGCCGCTGCGTGTTCACACGGTGTGGTAAGGTGTCCTTACTGTGTAAGCAGCTCTGTGCTTCTTTGCACGTTGGGTTTTTAACGCCAAAACGTGCCTTGTTTAGTTTTCATTGGCTAAACATAGAGCAACCCTGGCTCCTTGTAGTTGCTGCCCGGCACATTATCAGTGCATCTCCTAGCAGAGAGCTGTAAGGGGAATTGTTACCCCGAATAAGGCGTTGTCTATGACCTGGTCATAGGACCAGGTTAGACAAAAGCTGAGGGCATCTCGGACCATCTCCTCTGTCATGTGACCGCTCCTGAGTGGATGTAAACAGACACCTGTTCACATCAGTTAGGAGACTGACAACAGACCAGAGACATGCAGCCTGCTAAGCCACTGGGCTCATTGTGTTACTTCCAGCAGCACGAGGGACCCTTGGACATTCTCCTCTGTCCCCATTTTCCCTGGCGAATCAGAGGCTAACGGGGAGAGCAGCATCCGCAGCACACGCTCCTCTTAGAACTCTTCCCTCGTGTGGGGAAGTTCTGTCTGGAAAGAAAGCTGAGCCTCAGTGGCCTGGCCTATCACCCACAGCAAAGACCAAGCCACTGCCACCAAACCTGCTTCCAACTCCATTCTTCACATGCTGCTTTCGAAGTTTGTAATGTATTTTCTAATGCATCAGCATTTAGGCGACATTCCTGTCCTGGAGTGGTCGTTCTTATTTATCAAGGGTGCATGCTCACCCATACCATGTAGAGGAATAGGGCCCCTAGGTTCCCCATGAAGTATACATCGTCCTCAGATGGCTCAGCCTTGGTTGTGTATCTTATCACACACATCCAGGGGCATCTTACTGTCAATAAGCAAGGGGGTGCATCATCCCGTACCACATGGGGAAAGGTAGCCATATTGGGATTATCTCTAGGGACACTCCATATATAGATATCAGTCTCAGTTGTCCAACATCACCTACAGCAGGGGCCGTACAACCACTTCTTGTAAACCCATCACTGATTCAGTCTCTCTGCTGAGGTACCAGTTACGCTGTGTGACCTTTCCTGACAAATGTTTGTTTAACCCACATAAGACATAGTTAACAAATAACTCTGCCTGAGTCTGGCTTGGCGAACTGATGAGTTATTCAGGTTATTTAAAGGAGTGTGGGTAACTCCAAGGCTAATAGCTACAGTCCACATCATACGTTTCTGGTCCTAAGAAAGCAGGACTGGTGACTGCCTTAGTCTACTTCCTGCTTCTGTAACAAAATAACTAAGACAGGGCAGCTCAGTCATCTTTCTGTGACTATAATAAAATACCCGAGATGATTCGTTTGGGCTCACAGTTTTGCAGGTCTTGTTCTAATGATTGGTCTTGTTGCTTTGGGGGTCTGTGTCAAGGTAGCCATTGTGACAAAGGGTGCTTAGGAGAGCAAAACTGCTCACCTATGGCACACAATGCAAAAGAGACTAGCGTCCCATCCCCCTTCAGGGAAGACCCTCAAGGCTCTAAAGACAACTCATCAAACCTCACCAAATTGCACTGAAACAGCATTTCCCCAAGCGTTCAATGCAGGGACCTTGGAGGGAGATCTAAGATCCAAACTTAACCTAGATAACGTATCAGCAATACATTCATTTTCACTCATGGCTAGAGGCTGTGAAACCTGAAAGCCTGGTGCCAGCATTTATCGGGAGCCTTGACACTGCCTCAGAACACGGCGGAAGGAGACATATGTGGGCAGGGGACACAGAACTCAGTCCACAATAAAACCATTACCGTGTCAGCACACTAACTCATTCTCCACCTAACCATCTCCTAAAGGTCCCAGTTCCCAGCCTGTCCCAGCAGTGAGTCATTCAAAGTGGTTTTAAAATGAACATTCAAATCATAGCAATGATTCTCCCTTTTTTCTTCAGTTAAGGCATAAAGGCAATTATTCTCTTTTGTGTGCAATTCTAGATCTGTAAATTGAGCACCTAATATCCAGCAGCTTCATCTCCTGTTTTCAGTTCATCCACAGTACTGCTAGACTGCCTGGTAGGTGAGACAATTGACCTGGAAGAATTATGTGGTTCGCCTGAGGCAAGTCAGTAAGTGGTACGAAGACAGTGCGTGCTTTCTGATGATAATTATGATGCCATCTGTAATTCAGTAGTATAAGGTGAATTTCTGTAAAGTGCTTGGGACAGTGCTGAACACTAGGAATACAGTGTTAAACAAAGGACAGACTTCTCCCAGCATAGACTGGGCATGTTAATGAGGGGTGGAAGCAGGGGTCGAAATAAACAAACACAGCTTATTATTTGGGGGAACATTAAGTTCTATAAGTGAACACAAAAGAAAATTAAGAGTTAATGGGGGGGTAGAAGGGACTTTGAATCTATCTGGTATCATGACATTGAAGCAGAGACCTGAGTGACAAGAAAGAGAGAGAGAGAGAGAGAGAGAGAGAGAGAGAGAGAGAGTTTCATATGAGCTAGTGTTACAGGCTTTATTAGTCTATTAGTCAGGGTCCTTTAGAAGAGCAGAACTGATGTAATGAACATATATTATACAGGAATAACTATGTATAGAAGTTATTAGAGTGGCTTATAGGCTGTCAGGCTGTAGTCCAGCTAGTCCAAAAATGGCTGTCTACCAATGAAACTTCCAAGAATGCAGTACTTGTGCAGTCCATGAGGTTGGATGTCTCAGTTGGTCTTCAGTATAAGCTGGAATCCTGAAGAAGTAGACTCTAGTGCCAATGAAGGAATGGGTTGCCAGCAAGAGCAGGAGAAAGCAGGCAAAGAGAGCAAGCTGCCTTCTTCTACGTCCTTTATTCAGGCTGCCACCAGAACGTGTGGCCTAGATTAAAGGTGGATCTTCTCTAGCTGGGCAGTGGTGTCGCACACCTTTAACCACAGCACTCAGGAGACAGAGGCAGGCAGATCTTTGTGAGTTTGAGACCAGCCTTGTCTGTAGCTAGTTCTAGGACAGCCAGGGCTACACAAAGAAACCTTGGCTTGAAACAAAACAACAACAAGTAGACCTTCCCACCTCAGAAGATCTGGGTTAAAAGTGACTTAATTAAGCAAAGCCCCTGACAGGTGTGCTCAGAAGCTTGGGTTCCAGTTAATTCCAGGTGTAGTCAAGTTGACAATCAAGAATCGTCATCACGCAGGCAGGGTAGCAGATGAACAGAGATCCACAGAGGAACCTAATGGAATATACAAGGATTCAGGAAGACCACACTGGAGTCCTTGTGGGAAAGAAACCAGGATGGGGTCAGGCACAGTCTCTTGAAGTCTCAAGGTTAGGGTTAGGATTGGATTTGTGTTAGGTGTGATGGGGGGGGGGTCTCAGGAGAATTTGAGCCACAGAGTGGTGTGATCTGATTTGAGCTTTTGTCATCCTGGATCTGGTGTGGAGATAAGATTGTAGGCAGGTCTTTTAGTTTCTTTTCTTGTGGCCAGAGGGGGAGGGGGGATGCCCTGATAACAGCAACTTTAGAAAGGGTTTATTTTGTTCTCATTTCTTGATTCTAGTCCCTCACAGCTGTACAATCACAGAGGCAGCAGACTGAGGGAGCAGAACACATCACATCTGTGATTGAGAAGCAGAGAGCAATGGCTGTGTGTGCTCACGTCCCCCTCCCTTTCCCATTCAATCTAAGACCTGCCCCATGTTGTCACCCACAGTCTTCCCACATCCACGGACATAATCAAGGTGTTCCTTAGCACAGGTGTACCAGAGGTCCACCTCCCAGGTGAGTCTACATGTGTCCAATTTATACGATCGAGTAGAATCAAGTACATCAGAAAGATGCTACCAGAGGAACTCAGGGAGGAGAACAGAGCCCAGGAAGAGTGTTGGCTCTGGAGAGGATAAGAAGATAACAGACTTGGGTGTGTTCAGAGGGTATGGACAAGGTTCTCTCTCTGTCTCTGTCTCTCTGTCTCTCTGTCTCTCCCCCTCTCTCTGGGGAGGAAGGTCACATGCATGTGCAGATCATGGATTTGCAGGTCATGTACCCATGCATGAATGCAAAGGCCAGAGGAAGATACTGGGCATCTTGCTCTCTTTTTCCACCATATTCATTCAAGATAGGATCATTCATGAAAACAGAAGGTCACCATTCAGCTGAGATGTCTGGACATTGAGCTGGGATGTATGTGTCTCTGCCCCACAATACTGTGGTTCCAAGCATGTGCAGTCCACGATGACTTCTTTCATGGGTGCTGAGGACTTGAACTCAGGTCCTCTTGCTTGCATAGGAAGTGCTCTTACCCACTGAGTCATCTCCCCAATCCCAGGATAAGGCTTTTTGAGAAGTTGGGATTGGATAACCTTCAAGGAAGAAGAGCAGTTGTGATTGATTCCTAGGTTTTTGCCTGAGCATCTTATTGGAGGAAGGGCCACCTATTAACATTAAAGGGCCTAGCATGGTACAGAAAATGGAGGAATAAATTTAGGAACCAAGGGTTGTGTTCATCATGATTGTCATACTTGTTAGATCTATAGCTGGAAGCACTAAACCAGCTAATGGACTCACTATCAAAAGAACCTAGGGATATACATTTGAATCATAACATCTTGATGATATTATGGTTTGACTAGGAACGGTCCCCATAGGTTCAAATATTTGAAAGCTTGGTCACCAGGGATTGGCACTATTAGGAGGTGTGGCCTTGTTGGAGTAGGTGTGTCACTGGGGGTGGGCTTTGAGGTTTCAAATGCTCAAGCCAAGCCTAGCATCTCTCTTCCTGCTGCCTGCAGATCTGGATGTAGAACTCTCAGCTAATTCTCCAGCGCCATATTTGCTTGCAATTAATAAGGTGGAGGCCAGTTGAGGAAGACTCTCCATATTAGCTTCAGGCCTTCATGCACATGTACAACCATGTACAGACTTTCACATGTGACCATATACCTGGGAATACGCATATGTGCACACCACACACAGGATTCATGGAAAATAAAAGGCATTTGTACTTTAGAGTCTTAAGCTGCTGTAAGTTGAATGTTGAATGTCCCACAAAGACCCATGGGTTGAGGGTTTAATGTCTACCGTAGTACTGTGGGGTGGACCTTAGGAGGCATGGCCTTCTTGGTGGGGAGGTCTTCCGGTCATCGTGGCTATGTAGTTGAAGGGGATAGAACACCCTACGCCTTCTGGCTCACTTGCCCACTGTGAAGTGAACAGTTTTGTTTTGACATACACTTCCCACCATAATGTGGAGCTTCACCACAGGCCAGAAGCAGCAGGGCCAAACTGGCAGTGCCTGGAATCCCCAGAGCTTCCTGTAGGAGAGTTGGTTAGTGAGGCGTTTGCTATAGTCACAGAAGTTTATAACACATCATGTCCAATCCCTGTTTTCATACAACAAGCAAGTTGAAGCTCTTACTTGTTCTAGGGAAGTCGGAGTTGAGTGGAGAGTAGAAGAGATGATTAAAGATTTCGCCATAAAGACCTATGAGGGAGGGTTCAGCTGAATCCAGGAAACCATAGTTAAAAATAAGATTGAGAAACAGCCTCTAGGCCCCAGCGGAAGAAATACCCTCCAGGATTCTGCAGGGGCACAGTGGGTAAAGTGCTTGTCTTGGTTCTTAGATCTCAAAATAGCAGGGGGTGTGGTAATGTGCTAATGCCAGCAAGGGGAAGACCAGGGTAGGCACATTCCTGGGATTCACGGGCTAGCTAGCCTCACTTACTTGGTGAACCCTAGGGCAGTAAGAAAGCCCATCTCAGAAAACCAAACCAAACCAAACCAAAAGACTAAGGTGGATGATGCTGGTGGGACAACACACACACACACACACACACACACACACAGAGAGAGAGAGAGAGAGAGAGAGATCCTAAAATAGTCCATGGAATAGGAAAAAGTATTTGCAAATTATTTCCTAACAGGGACTTGTATCAAGAATATATAAAGACTCACTTTTACAGCTCAATAATTAAATGATTGATAACCCAAAATAGACATTTCTTTAAAGAAAATATGCAAGTGGTTTGAGTTGGCGAGATGGCGATGATATTGGATAAAGGCACCTGATGACTGGGTTCTAGTCTCAGGACCCAGCCCACAGGCAGAAGGAGAGAACCTGAACCTTCGAGTTGTCCTCTGATTCACACACACACACACACACACCACACCACAAATATCATGACACATGTCACCACTACCCTTCTTCCTATCCATCCCCACATGCACCTATGAATACACACAAACACGTAAAATAAATAAAATTTTAGTGCGCTTAGCAAACATGAGAAAAGATGCTCAAGTTATTAATCTCCAGGGAAATGCCACTCAAAATCACAATGACATATCACATCCTTCTAGAGTGGCAACAATAAAAAGGGCAAACGGTAACCAACATTGATGAGGATGAAGAAATATGAAAATTCACATACTGCTGGTGGGATTTTTAAGACAGCACAGTCAGTTGGGGAAAGAGTGTGGCAGGTCTTGAGAGTATTAAAGTTTCCATACAACCCAGCAATTCCTCTCCTAATTATACATACAAGAGAAAATTAAAATATATATATATATATGCCCAAGTAAAAGCTCCTGTGTAAGTACGATTTAGAGTCCTCTCACCCCTAGCCCCCAAGTCTAGTCTCCCCTCTGCTGGGTTCCACTCTACTGAACAATGCTGAGATTTCTTAGCTGGGAAAGCCATCCTTCTCTAGGAACTCCTGTTGTCTTCCTTGCTACATTGTGCTCAGGGTTCACTGGAGCTTCAGGAAACTGCTGCATGCTGAAATTAACAGGGCCCTTCAAAACACTTGACTGGTCAGGCGGTCCTAGAGATGCTTTAACTGTTCTGAGCGATGGCGGTTTGTACAGTCCTAGGTATTAGCACCATAGCCCGAGATTTTCCTCTACGCCTATCCCTGAAACAAGGTGGAGCCTAACAACATTGGGATAAGCACTGGTCATTGGCCTGGAGGGTGTATCCTTGTTATTCCCTCTCCTTTTACATAGTTTCCTTTTCTCCCTCCTATTGTTTTGTTTAGGATCAGTGTGTGGTTTCTTTTTGTTGTTTCAACTTGTAACCAACCTGCTTGCAGACAAAGGCTGAACGGCATAGCCACCACAACCTAATAGCAGAAGGGTTCCATTTTCTTATTTTTTTTAAAGTCTTCTTGATTCAAAGGAGACTCTTGGACTCGGAAAAGTCAGAAGTGAGTCGGTACTCACCGGGCAGTGGGGTGCAGCCTGACTCTCTGCCCGCAGGACCATCAGACTTTGAGGTTGGCACAGGCTGATAGAGGATCGGCTGCCTCTCAGCCTTCTGGGTTCCTTTGTAGCTTGATGCTCTCAGCTAAAGAAAGCCAGACTCCGCCAGACTCCAGCATTCTCCACATGCCTTACAGGTTTCAGAGCCTAAGCAGGTGCTGTCTGTGACTAATGCTTTATTCTGCCTTCTGCCCCATGGAAAGGGGGAGAGAAAATGGCCAGCACAGCACTTCTCCTTTAGATTTAGAGAGGGAGGGAGGGACGGAGGGAGGGAGGGAGAGAGAGAGAGAGAGAGAGAGAGAGAGAGAGAGAGAGAGAGAGAGAGAGAGAGAGAGCGCCAAAGAGCAGTCCTTCCTAAAGCCCAGTTTCAAAATGTTATTCCATTGTCTTGTAAAAATTACCCAAAAATGCCATTAGGCTTAGACAGCCTTGGTTTAAAGGCTACACAGATGAGGCTATGTGTGTGTGGGTGGCGTGGCAGTTGTCCATTTCCAGGATTGGTAGCTGTGCATTTGGAACCAGATACTTCTAGTGTTATGACTGGAAATAAATCTAGAAGATGGAAATAATTTTCTGTTCAAAGATGGATGGTCAATAAACTTCCTAGCTGGTAAATTTTTAAATATCATGTAATTGACAGCCATAATAGCAATGGGTTATGGCTCATTTCACTGAATGCAGAGAGCTGCAGAAGCATACATGTATTTATAAGATGCAGAGTGTCTTACTATATATTTAACCCATGCTGTGTCCATAATATGCACAATACAACACACAGGGCATAGTTTATCTGCTTTCAGATCCACTCTTCATGCTTCTCCTCATGGCTCTGGATTGCAGGTACTGACCTCTGCAGACAGGTTTCCTAGGCTTAATGCAGGTCAGGGAGGCTCTAGCTTGGACTCAGCCCAAGAGAAAACCACTGTAGGACAGGATGGAGGGAAAGGCCAGGTATCTTGCTAAGCTTGTGGGCCCTGAATGGTGTTACTGATCATAGCCTCAGGATGGCTCCGGCCAGAAAAATCTATCCAGTGTGACCGCTGTCTGTGACTCCTGTAAGTCCCTCTGATTATTCCTGTCACACAGACTGGGCGTGACTCCCTGCCGCCACTAGCCTGAGCTTCTCTGAGTCTCTGTCATCTGTGGAATCAATTTCCCACTTTAAATCCCATCTTGACTATACGAATGCTGATCTCGGCTGCCTCTCAGTCTTCCTCATGTCCTTTGTGGTGATTAACACACGCGTGACTGAGGGGACCCCGCGAAAGTGCAGCTGTTTTTAATACAGGGTGATGTAGAAAGAGGCAACATAGACAGGGTGAGGTTGGCTGGCCTGTTGATTTTGTGAGAGAAGAAGGCACAAGAGATCCCTGCCTTCTTCCTCAGGGACTCTAGGGAGTTACAATTCTTACACTCTTCTAACCCCTCCCCCTCCTTCCAACCCCCCCCCCCCCCATTTGATCCGATGGACGTCCTGGGGCTGGATACTGCTGATTGTCTGATCACGGGCTCTGTCGGGGAGCAGACAGCAGGCAACTTTGTAGCTCTTTAAGAATTCGGAGAAACTCAGGTGCCAGCTGCCAGCTTGGGGGAGGGGTATAGCACCTCTGCTTACCTGTGACTCTTCGCATACCGAATACTGAAAATTGTCCACGATGTTTTATTTTTTATAATATGGCTTTAAAAAAAAAGGCATGGACAGCTATTATTGGACGAGATCCAGCACATTCAGGGCAGAATGGCCATAGACCGGGACAGCTACAATCTTAGGGATGTGGTTACCAATTACTAATATTTCTGGCTAGCTGACTGAAGAGTAGGTCTTCATCTGCTGAAATCAGAGTCAACTGCCAGTAAAAATTTGAAATGCCTAGATACTCATTAATTCCACAATTTTTCATGTGGCATGTTCCTTCTGTAAATGTGACGGTGAGAGTGAATTAGAAACCAGTGAATGACTTATATTCAGAATGGAATTAGTTCTACATTTTAAAGGAAGAACCCACCCTCATTCTGGAGCCGGTATGCATGCTGACCTCCTGCAACGGCGCAGAGGGGTGATCCGATAATAGTTACGGTAAAAGGATGCTCACAAGGACTTCAGAGCTTGGCAGTGATGCGGTCTTCCTCACAAATGGTTCCTTTCCATCATTCCTTGCAACATCCTTCCTGAACCTTTGCCTAAAAACCTTTCTGCTGCTAATTGCAAGTTCGGAAAGACTGTATCTAGTGGGGGTTGCATTTGTAGACAATCTCGGAGGGACTCTCAACTACAGCAAGTCGCCTGGACTAGGACCACCTTGCCTCATCTTATGAAAATGTCAAGGACCTACAATTTCAGGAAAAACACATAAAAGAGCTAGGACTTGAAACATGGAACACTGGAATAGAACCTACCCAGGGAGTAAATAACTATTCAGGGAAGGACAGCGGATTGAACATGCTTGCTTTCTCCTAACCATGATGATACTAAAACAGCAGTAAAGGCACTTGAGAGACAATGGCCATTCGGCAATGATAAGGGCACTTATAGCAGAGATGTGAGTTCAAAGAATTTCTGGCGATGGATGGTGGGCAGAGGAGTGGAGGTAGAAGGAAGCAAGGGATGGCAACCCTGAATTGTATGAGTGAAGGTTGGAGGCTAAAACCCAGAGGGAGAACCTTCACCCCAAAAATTGTCTGTAAGCATCAGCTGAGTGAACAGCACAGCTGGATCCACTAATAACACTCCATAGATAAGAAGATGACTTCTTGACAGCCACTCGGCAGCCAGACAGGACTCATTCTACTTCTATGTACCCAGCCAATGGAGAGGGGGACCTCAGACAGCTCTCTTTCCTCTCAGACATAAGACTCCACATGCCGATACTGGAAGTTTAATAACTGGGTCTTTAGTTATCAAAGCAAAAGTCCAAGCAGCAGTTATATCACATTGTAAGAGGTACCTATGCATTGGCTCACTTACTGAAGTCCAGAGTGGCCAGCAGCTGGACTCTAGCAGTCCCAACAAATCAGGTCCGTAAGTCGGTGGGAAGGTAATGATGGGAAATCAGGGGAGCATTTGACCAGGTGTGGCGATGTTGGGAAGAGTGCATGAAGCACGCTGTGCTTTGGGACCTGGCAGGAGCTGTGGGCTTAGGTGAGGAGAAGGCGTGGGGCACACGCATAATTCAGCAGTCTCCATCAGCCTGTGGTCTATCCAGCTCTACTTTGCTAGGTGACTCTCCAGAAGTCTGTATCCCTTGAGAGGGTAAGCCAGTTCCCATGAGATGGTTGTTCCTCGGTTCCTAGCATAAGCAAATGGCTCTCACTTAAGGGCAATCTCACCCTGAGGTGATCTGTGAGGCTTCACATTCCAGGAATCCCAGGTGACTCAGGTTTGGGACAGAGACCGGAGATTCTCAGGTGCCTTTCTGGGACCTGGAATGATGCTATACAGGCCTGATAGTAAAATACCTTAGCTTTATCTTTGTGTCTTCTGCCTGAAGAAGGTTAGATAAATTAGGGCCAAACCTCCTTTTGCCCCTTGTTTTTAGACACTCCTTGAATGACTGACATGCTTACGTGCAAAGTGGAGTAGGAGTCTGACATCTGTCCCAAAGTTGAGGCGATAGAAAACAGGCTTTATGGCCTTTTCAGTCACCTCGTAGGCTTCAGCAAGGAGGCAGGTGCATTTTTAGCAAAAGCAGAACCTGTTATTGTTAGTCTGACTCATACAGCAAGGAAGAGGTGACAGTAAGTCATCCTGTAGAAAAGCTGTCAAAGAACCGGTCCCATCCAAGCACAAAGGAACTTTAGCTGAAGTGGAACCACATCACCTCGTTCCCTGCCTGGGATAAAACATCTGAAGGGGCTGGAACAGCGGTCCTCAGCCCGTGGGCCATGACCCCTTCACAAGGGTCCTTTCACAGGGGTCGTCTCAGATCTCTGGAAGACACAGATATTTACAGTACAATTCATAACAGTTGCAAAGTTGTAACTGTGAAGTAGCAGTGAAATAATTTTATGGTTGGGGGTCCCCACACCATGAGAAATTGTATTAAAGGGTCTCAGCATTAGGGAGGTTGAGAAGCACTGGGCTGGAGTGACAGCTCAATGGTTAAGAGCATTCAATTCGCAGCACCCACATGGTAGCTCAAAGCCATCTGTAACTCCAGGTCTAGGGGATCTGAAGAGCACTGTGTACATGTGATATACTTACAAGCAGGCAAAACATTCAAACATGTGAAATAAGAAAAAATCTTTTTCTAAAAAGATTATATTTTTATTTATTTTATGTATATGAGTACACTGTAGCTGTCTTCGTTCACACCAGAAGAGGACATCGGATCCCATTACAGATGGTTGTGAGCCACCATGTGGTTGCTGGGAATTGAACTCAGGACCTCTGGAAGAGCAGTCAGTGCTCTTAACCACTGAGCCATCTCTCTAGCCCTGAACAAATATTTTTTTTAAAAAAGTAACAGAAATGACCATGTATTTGAAGAAGGGTGACAACCTAAAATGGGTAAGAATAAATATATAACCACAAACACAATGAAAAAGTACAAATAGGAAGAAAAGAGAAGACATTTCCAACAACATCCTCAGAGAATGTTAAGAAGGCATTGGTATCATGAAAGAACAGGATGGGATCCAAAAAGGAATAGTTAGGGAACTGAAGCTTCCTCGGGGATGAATAGCACATTTGTGGAGTTTGGGAGGTGGCTCAGTAGGTAAAGGAGCTTGCTGAACAAGCATGAAGCCCTGAGTTTGGATCCCCGGTAGCCCTGTAAAGCAGAGCTTACCTGTATGTCTACCAGACCTGTAACCCCAGCATGGGCCCCAGGGTGGGAGAGAGATGTAGATGGAAGGGTTACAGGGGCTTGCTGGCACCAGTCTGGACAAAAACAGACTCCAGGTTCTGTGAGGGATACTGGGGATAATGTGGAAAGGTAGAGACATCTTTGGTCCTTTTCTAGCCTCCATAAGAGTGTGTGCATGCACACAAACACGCACACACACACACGATTGCATACATACACACATACACTCACAGATGCACACACACATACACACATGCACATACATACAAGCACACACACGCAAAGAGGATATTGTGACTATGAAAAACTGCTGTTAGTGTAGTATTAGTAATTATTCCGACTTACCTTCCATAGACTCTTTAGACTTTTTCTTCCCTGAAGTCTGTATTTGTCATTCTGAGAACCTGTACCATGACTCGAGTTTATATATGAGGCATTGTGCCAAGTAAGTCCTCCGTGTGTCTGAGACTTCCCCTGCTCACTTTGGGCAAACTGCTCTTAAGACCCAGAGTCTTTCCTAGACCTGACTGCTTCCATGAGCCTACATGTTGTTCTTTCTAGTTTTATTTCTATTATTTGCTGATGTAGGTCCTCGGAAAACTTCAGGGAAGAAAGAAAGAAAAAAAAGAAGGAAGGAAGGAAGGAAAGAAGGAAGGAAGGAAGGAAGGAAGGAAGGAAGGAAGAAAATGTAGGCAAATTATCTTTGACCCGAGAGTCTCTCATTATATTTAATTGATATCTCTCTTGTCGTTTCATTCAGAGATCTAGTATATATACCACCCCACTCCTTTTGGAGATACAGGAACGAATATATATGTAAATTATGAAAGAACCAGTTAATAACTGGAAATCTCAGAACCAAACTCTATAGAATGGATAAGAGTCACCATGTTGGGCTGGAGAGATGGCTCCATGGTTAAGAACACTGACTGCTCTTCCCAGAGGTCCTGAGTTCAAATCCCAGCAAGCACATGGTGGCTCACAACCATCTGTAATGAGATCTGATGCCCTCTTCTGGTGTGTCTGAAGACAGCTACAGTGTACTTATATGTAATAAATCTTTTAAAAAAATAGTCCGCATGTCTAGGTAAATCTATATAGAAGAAGAGGTAAATGATAGGATTTCAAGCTCAAACAAAAATATATTTTTAGAAAAAAGTGAGAATGACAAGAACAGTCCCCTAAAAGAAGAATTTTACCTAGACTGGCAGAGGAATAGCCATGGAGAGAGGGAGGGGAAGGTAGGTGCTCAAGGGTAAGAAAAGCTGGGGAGGAGCTTAAAGTCGAAGGATTCCAGGCAGGATGTGAACTAGGGAGACCAGAGAATAAACAAAAGTTACTAACTTTACCTCAAAGGTCTGCAAGAACAAAGTAGATGAAGGAAGCCTGCATTCTTTAGGTGGAAGAGAATGGCCACACCCAACAGGCTCATCCACTGCTGCACTCCTTAAAATCATACCCCAGATGGTCCTTGTTCTCTTTCTATTTCTGTGATCAATACCATAACAAAAGCAACTTTGGGAAGAAATGGTCTATCTCAGCTCACAGGTTACAGCCCATCCTTGAGGAAAGCCAGATTAGGAGCTCAAGGCAGGAGCCTGGAGGCAGGAACTGAAGCAGGGTCCGACCACAGCGGATGTTGCTTGCTGGTCTGCATGGGGAATGTTGCTTACTGGCTTGCGCTCTGGGCTGTTCAGCTCTGTTTCTTACACAGTCCATGCTCACCTGCTTAGTGTTGACACCGCCCACAGTGGACCAGGCCATCTGACATCAATCAACAAACAAGGAAAATGCTCCACAGACTTGGCCACAGACTACTCTAGTGGAGGTAACTCTCCAGTTGAGGTTCCCTCTTCCCATGTGTCAAGGTAACAAGTGAAGCTAACTATGTCACAATCAGGTCAATGAACTCAGATATCAAACATGCACAGACATATAATTTGACTGCAAAACAGAAGGGGACGTAACACCTCCAAGCCTGAACTGTCTTCAGTCTTACTAACAACTTTCATTTTAAAAAAATGAATATCCCAGACATGCTTTCTAGAAATGTAATTCTCACAGTTCTGATGGCTATAGAGTCTAAGATCAAGGTGCTGACCAGTTAGGGCTGTTTTCTGCTTCCAAGATGGTAGCTTGAACCCCAAATTTCTTTAAAGAGGAGAGACCTCTGTATCTTCATGTGGCAGAAGACAGGGGAACAAGAGAGCTAATTCCCTTTCTCATGTTCTTTTTTTTCTTCTTCTTCTTCTTTTTTTTTTTCGGAGCTGGGGACCGAACCCAGGGCCTTGTGCTTGCTAGGCAAGTGCTTTACCACTGAGCCAAATCCCCAACCCCTCTCATGTTCTCTTATGACAGCACTAATCCATTCCTGAAGGCTGAGCCCACATTACACAAGCACCTTCCAAAAGGCCCCGCTTCCCAACACTGTTGCAACACTGTTGCATGGGGGATTAAGATTCCAACTAAGAACTATGAACTTTGAATGACACACTCAGACCAGAGCGCCTTGGAAAGTAGCATTTTATAGGCCATGGTGAAAGGGTCCCATAACACAACACACAACAAAGCTTCCTTCAGATAGGCCAGAGTCCCTTCCCCCAACTCCCTTTGCTTCCTGAGGATGCTTAGATCTCTCTTCCTGCCTCCATCACTCTGTTCTCAGTTGCCTTTTCCTTTCCTTCCTCTCCCTTTTTCTTCCCATCCAAGTCAACCTTTGACCGCCAACCCAATTCTCAACCTCTCTCCTTTCAGGGGATGCTAACCCCTTTGCTTTAGGGTTGACCTCCACCCTGTTCCAATTCGCATCTCTATCTCAGCCAAACCAGAGAACCTCCCCCAACCCACGTACTCTGGAAGAAACAGAAAGATAAGGACTTCTAGAAATGTCTTGCTAAGATGACCGTCCGTCTTGTTACTAACCAAAATGCTAAAGTTAACACTGTAAGAAATCTGCAAAAATAAAAGGTCACCTCCCAAAACAACCAGTATCTGTTTTCCTAAAAGCAGAGGTCATGGGGAGGGAAAGCAGGGGAAGGAAAGAAGAAAACCCATGTTGGAGTTACTGCTGTCTGTGTATATCTGTCTCAATCTGCCTTTACCACTGGGTTATAGAGACCATGACATACATCGTTGAAGCCAGAAGCTGTCAAAGTGCCTTAGCAGACATAAGTGTGTTATTGAATATGTGAACATATGTCACTGTGGTCATGAGGCATCCAGAGGTGTCATATGACAGTCCTGTTCAGAGGTGTCATGTGACAGTCCTGGCTCGCTGTTGTCTCCGGCAGCTCTGGTGCTTTCTTGGAAACTGTCATGGACTCCACTAGTCTTACGGACACCCCTGTTGCTCCTCCTACAAATGTGAGCACACAGAACGACATGCTCATCACCCAGCATCTGCGACACTCTGTAGCCTCCTTATGAAGTCAACACTGTGTCTGAGCTTATTCCAGAGTTCTTTTTTTTTTTTTTTTTTTGGTTCTTTTTTTTTGGAGCTAGGGACCGAACCCAGGGCCTTGCGCTTCCTAGGCAAGCGCTCTACCACTGAGCTAAATCCCCAACCCCTTATTCCAGATTTCTTTAACCCACACCCTCCTGGCTGGACTTGTTGGTATCATAAGTTAATATTTCCTTCATTCCCTTTTGCTGATAATATAAATTAAGTTATATCAAGGTATAAATCATTTTAGAAGTTCCATTCATAATACACACAATATAGCTTATAGCTCAAAGTCAACTTTTCAGAATATGCCATAACACTATGGCCAAGAAATCATTCCTAACCCACAGAACTGCTCACACTTGGTGTCTCCCATGGGAGCTTCCTGGTTTCCTTCCAGCACTCCTTTCAGCATGTAATCCTCACACAGAAATCCTAGCTTCCTTGTGAGTGAACCCCTCTTACAAATACTAAAATCCACTTCATGCCCCAGATCCAACTCCATAATTCTCCATCATTTCTGTCATCTACGGGCAGCCTTACAGTCAACAGTAGCCACTCTCACTCTATCCGTTTGTCCTTTCCTGTAGCATCCCCTCATATGGAGAATGTAACCACGGGCTTTTCCACCTGCACCCCAGTTCCTGAAATAACAACTCTGAGACTCATTATTTATGAATAAATGTCTAGGCCACAAGCTTGGGCTTGTTCCTCAACTAGCTCATAACTTAGTTAACCCATTTATTCTATTCTATGAGTGCCACATGGCTGGTTACTTCTCCTTAGATTCATGTGTCTATTTCCTCAGGGTTCCAGGCGAGTCTTTTCCTACACCTGACTCTCTCCCAGAGTTCCTCTATAAAGGAACTACCACCTCCTATTTCCTGCCTCAGCTAATAGGCCATCAGCTTTTTATTGACAGGTGATGCGTCCATACAGTACACAAGAGATTCTGCAGGAGACTTTTGAAGTTAGGCTAAATGCTACAAGGCTATAGGGGCCACAGTGTGAAATGGTATGGTTTGAATGAGAATATCTCCCATAGGCTCATAGATTTGAGTACTTGGTTCCCAGTTACTGTCACTTTTAGGAAGGCTTAGGAGGTGTGGCCTTGCTGGAAAGTTTGTCGCTATAACTTTGAGAATTTAAAGATTTTTGCCATTCGAGTTAGTAATCTATGCTTCAAGCTTTCTGTTTAAGATGTGAGCTCTCAGATGGCCCAGCACCCTGCCCCTGCCTCCTGTCATGTTTCCCCACCGTGATGGTGATGGCCTCTTAACCTTCTGGAATTTATCATGGCAACAAAAAAATGGACTAGTACCAAAACAGAAAAGATAAAAAACAAAACAAAACAAAGAAAAACCCCACATCAGCACTGAGACAGAATCAGCCACATAAAGCACATGTTTCAAGCATGTAATTCTATATAATTCAGTGGCGTTTAGACCATAACCACAGTCAATTTTAGAACGTTTTTACCACCTCAAAAAGAAGCCCCCAACCTTTTGCTGTCGCCTTCCCAAGTTCCCACCCCATTCTAGGCCTAAGCAGTCAGTCTAGTTTCTCCTCTCTAATTTCCCGGTTCTGGAATCTCGTGTGTGGCGTGGTATTACCACTAACCGCTCAAGCTAGAATTCTCCCAACCAGCTCTGCAGAGAGAGTGAAGCTCGTGGGGGGATGGTGGGAGGCGCATGTGAACCGAGAGGAGCACAGTCAGTACCTGTCATGAGGCCACACCCATGCTTAATGATGAACCTCTCGGCTGAAAATAAGAACGCTGAGCTACAGTGGCTTGAATGACAAAAGCACGCTGTCTTGTTGACGGGAAATCTAGGTTGGTCTGACATTGGACCATGTCTTACCCATGTGACTCAGGACTTCAATCTATTTCTCTCCATTAACTCCGTGTACTGACTTTTATGTGTAGACTTCACCTATGTTTGTTGCAAGATTCTGATGCTCTCCAAGGCACCACCTCAATATAATTGGTTCTAGAGACCTGCAACTCAAGAGAAGGATTTTTTTCTGCATAACCTATGTAATAGACCTTCTATTGTGCCCCCACCCCCACCCCGTCCTGGACCACAGTGCATTTCTCTGCCTTGGCTGCAAGGCAGGATGAGAGAGAACATCTTTGCCACTGTCGGCAGCATGACTTTGTGAGCAAGAAAGAAAGAAGGCCGGGTGTGTGGCAAGGGGACAAAGAAAACCCACAAAATCCCATCTTCAGCCCTGCAAAGGAAGTCTTTCCTGGAGATGGGCATTTCTAATGGAGTCAAGTGACTTGGGACACAAGAGAACAAAGGCCAAGAAAAAGGTGATCCTGTGTGTTTTACAAGATCACCAGAGGCCTTCAACTGCTGTGTTCTAGTTGCACAGAAGAAGATACGGTTAAATCACAGATGGAGAAGGCGGGGGATGGAATATGGGAACTCTTCGAGCCAGGCACAGGAGAGCAGCTTGGCACGGTGATCAGATGATCAGATGAGAGACTCTCTACAGGAAGTAAGTTAGACACTCGCACACGGATTTTGTTCTCACTAACACTGCTATAAATGGCAAAGTGTGAAAAGTGGAGCAAGATAAATACAACAATGAAAATTCATTTCCAACTCATGAATACATTTGCTTGACGTGAAAGGTCAAAGAGGTGAAGGCTGGACTCCATTAAGAAAAGTGATGACAAGCAAAGTTAATATATGGCTCATTTAAATGCATGGATTACACTTAAAGTCCAAAGACCAATGTCAGAGTGTGCAAAGCTATGTTTGCAATAGATATCTTATGCGTGCCCAAATATTCTTAACATTGAAAAGAACGTACAAACTGAAAAGAGGCAAACAAGGCCACAGAAAAAATAGTGTGAAAAGATAAGGAGAGAAAGCTCTCAAAGAAGACACACAAATGCTCTCTAAACTAACAACAATAACCACAACCACAACAACAATAACAACAACAACAAACAAACAAAAAAACAAAAACAAAAACAAAACCCAAAACAATTAACAAAACCTGTTCACATTCACCTGTGCTGACTCGGTTAGAGCTTCCCATTCAAACTCTCCTTTAACATTAACATATAGCGAGGGCTTCCGGATTCAGGCTCTTACCTGCATATGAGCTCACTTAATTCCACGGCAACTAATGGGCGGGGCTTTATTATCTTCACTTGATGGCTGTGAAAATTAGCAAAACTCTCGGTCACGAAAGCATAGCCAAGACATTAGTCAGCAGGCGACAGGCTCAACCTCGGTGAGTTTGGCTTCAGAGCCCATGGTCTAAAGTGCTAGACGTGAGTCCAGCCAGGAAAATGTCCCATTCGCTCATCAGATTTGTAAAACTCAAAGAATGACAATATCCACTAGTGACACCTAGAGCAAGATGACTCACACTGCCAGGTGGACTGTGACTATTTAAATTATTTAAATAATTTAAATTATTTAATTTTTAAGGGGGAAAATTATTTTAAATTTAAAATTATTTAAAATTTAAGATATGTGAAATAGAAAATTATCAGCCTCACTTTGGACAGTGTATTCAATAGAAATTAAATCATGAAAATAGAAACAAAACACGATTGTTTTGACAGAATAACCTTTTTCAGCTCCTAGAAATAAACCTATTTTTTCATTTGTTTATTTTTACAAGTGATTGGTCAAACCAAGATTTAGTGCTCTCAATATCAATCAGCCTCGGTCCATCACAACATTTTTATGGGTTGGAGAGGAGGCTTAGAGGTTAAGAGCAGTGGCTGCTCTTCCACAGGATACTGACTCGATTTCCAGCACACGTGCGCAGCTCACAAACATCTGAACTCCAGTTACAGGGGGCTCTGACGATCTCTTCTGATCTCAGCAGGCGCCAATATACACACAATATAGCTTATAGCTCAAAGTCAACTTTTCAGAATATACCATAACACTATGGCCAAGAAATCATTCCTAACCCACAGAACTGCTCACACTTGGTGTCTCCCATGAGAGCTTCTTGGTGTCCTTCCGGCCCTCCTCTCAGCATGTAATCCTCACACAGAAATCCTAGCTTCCTTGTGAGTGTGTACATATATGTACATGCAAACAAAATACCCATACATATAAAATAAATAAAAATTTAAAAATTGTTCTTATTTAAATTTGCAATAAATTTTATCTCTCCAGTCAACAGAAAGATAATATTGCATTGTTTCTTATAAACAGAGGGTTTTTTTTCTGTTCTTTTTTTTTTCTTAAGTTTTTTCTTTCCAAGACAAGCTTTCACTCTGTAGCCCAAGCTGTCCTGGAACTCACTGTGTAGATCAGACTGGCCTTGCAATTGTGACAATCCTTCTGCCTTCCAAGTGTATGAGCCACTAGTCACCCAGATGTTGGCACAAAATAATAAACATGACAATGAAATAATGTATTAATTTCTAGCTAGCACTGCCTACAGAAAGTTACCTGCATAGCAATGACATCCCAGGCAGGTACCATTTGATTTTGTGTCTTCAATGCCTGATGTGGATGTCTTAACTCCACAGGGCTGAGCATCCCAGTGCTCTGGAAACATGAAAATTGTTCATCTTTAAGCTGAAGGGATAGTCAGTCACTCGGTAAAATGTAAAACTGTTGGGAAGTGTTGTTGACTCTAACAAAGACCCCCTTGCATGTGCACCGACAAGGAGGATATCTTAGCCAAAGAACGTGGCCATGTTGGTCTAAGTGGTCTTCAGTTGGCATTTTAATATAGTTCAATGAAGCAAACTCTCAAGGACGCCAACATGAATTATGGACAGGGATAAGGAAATGAAGTTCTTGTATTGCTTTTAATTGGGAGTATAGATTATTGCTTTTGGATTTTTAACAATTCTAATACAAATTTGTAAGAGGTTTTGTTGTTGTTGTTTACTTGTTTGCTAGTTGGTTTTGTTTTTTCGAGGCAAGGTTTCTCTGTGTAGCCCTGGCTGTCCTGGAACACACTCTGGAGTCCTCGAACTCAGAGACGCACCTGCTTCTGTCTCCCAAGCGCTGGGATTAAGGGTGTGCGCCACCACTGCCTAGCTATTTGTAAAAGTTCATAAAAAGAAATTCCAAGTTCAGCCTGAACCTTACTAAGCTACGAAGAAGGCACCAGTCTGGTTCAGGGCAGATCACCTCCTGGGGGTGGGGTGGGAGAGGTTTTGCGGGGGAGGGGTTAGGGTGGGAGGGATTGGGAGGAGGGGGAAGGGTGTTCCTCCACATCGGCACCGCTGACGTGCTGGGTCACGTGAATCTTTGCTGGGCAGGACCATTCCTGGCCCCTATGCAGCAGTGCAGTGGTGTTTCGCCCCTGAATGTTTGTTAAAACATTCCGCAGGGGACGAAAGTCACCGCTGCTCGCGAATCTCATTTTCTCATCAGTGAAGAGAAACCCAGAGCCCTCGGCTCTCTGCCCCCTTTGATGCTGAGGCTGTAAATCTGTTTAGAAGAGCTATTTTCACCAAAGCCACTAGAGGGAACTCTGACGTACGAAACACAGAGCAGCAGGAGCAGGCGGGGACTGAGTCTCCCTCCACGTTGACTGGTATCTGCTTCAGACGCCATGGCTTTAACAGTCTTTGATGTTGGGACTGATAGCCTATCACCTTGAGGCACGAAGTCGTTGGTCTTGTGCTTTCCTGGGTGTTTTCAGACATAGCGGGAAGAACATAATGGCCTTGGCTTTTAAAAACATTCTTCCTAAGGCAGCCAGATGAATCATCCTTCTAAAAAAAGAATTTCCACGAGGGAAGCCTGTGGAATATCTAAGATAGGAGGCAAAGACCCTAATTCTCTCCTTGATCCTGCCAATTCCAGGCTGTGTGAGGTTGGTCAAGTTCCTCGGCCTCTCTGGTTTTACATATAACAGAGCCGAGGAGACCGAGGGTAATACATTTAGAAAGTTGTCCAGGTTCACTTGGTAAGCTATATGATCAAACAGGGATTTGAATCTGATCCATTTACTTCTTGGGAAAGTCGAGAGCATAAAATGTGATTGGGTGTGTGAGAGTCTCAGAAGATAGAAAGTCCCACAGGAGTTCAGCATAATGTTGTGCTTGTGCGCACTTTGTGGGAACCGGGAGACCACTTCGAGGAGAACAGAGAGGACAGATGTGGCTCCTGGTCCTTCGATGGGCCCTATCCCTGAAACATGTGTTTTTCCCCCTTCATGATAAAAATGGCAGGTGTCCTCTGCCTCTAAGGACTTTCTTAAATGACTCAATAGAAGAAAAAGATCTATTCCAACACACCCATCTTTGTCTTTTTCTCTTTCCTTTCCCTCCCCTCCCTTTCTGTCTGTCCACCTCACTTCTTTCTCTCAGCTTGGACAATCAAATATAAGGCATTGTGCATGCAGGGTCATCGGCTGTAAACAGAATAGTGTGGTACCAGTATAAGGATTGATGTGGAAAGATTAGGAGACCAGAAATAAAATCACTAATGCTACAATCAATCAATTTCTTACAAAGAAGCAAAGACACATCAGTAGGGGAGAGACTAGAACACTTTTTAAATAAACCCCATTTTAGGCCAGTTTGAGGACAGTCTTTTCAATAAGTGATACTGGGACAAGCTGGGCATCCACACTGAAAGCACTGAACATGGAATTCTACTTCACACCACCTAAAGCCATTCACAGAGCTAAGCGTCTACCGCTAAGGGTGCTGTAGGAAACTGAGGTGGGCGTCTTCATGTCCTTGAGCTAAACAAAGTTTTCTCAACCATGACGTGAAAAGCACCAGGGACAAAAGAGAGCAAGAATTTGCACTTCCTCACAACGTGAAGCTCTTGTGCTTCGGGTAACATCAAGAATGTGGAGAAACATGGGGCTGGAGTGATCGTCCACCAGTTACGAGCCTTGCTGATCTCACAGAGTGGTCACTGCATGGCACCATATTGGGAAGCTAACAGTGTGTAACTCCAATGCTAGAGGATCCTATACCCTCTTTCAGCCTCTGTGGGCCCTGCACACAAATGTGCACATGCGCTTACACAGATATGCATACATACACATAAATAATAAAAACATTAAATCTCTTTGAAAATTATAAAAACATGTGAAGGGTTAGAGAGATGACTCAGGAGTTAAGGACACTTTTAGCTCTTTTGGGAGATGTGAGTTTAATTTCTAGTACATCTATCAGGTGGCTCACAACCATCTGTAATTTCAGCCCCAACAGCCTCTTTTGGCTTCTGAGAGCATCTGTAGATACATGAGATTTACTCGTACAGACACACATACACACGAATAAAAATGATAATAAATATTTTGAAGGCACGTGATGAAACAACCCACACACGAGGAGATAACGTGGACTATGAAGGATTTAGATCCAGAATGAACTTAAAATAGAAAGAGCTTCTACATTCAAAGATAAGAAGGTACAATTGAAGGGCAGACAAAGGACTTAGACATTTCTCTAGAGAAGATCTACAAATGACCGCCTAGCTCGAGAAAAGATACGCTACGGCATTAGTCATTGGGTAGAAGCCACAATGGGACGGCATAGCTCATCCTACTAGGATGACTGTAATAAAAAGAGACGGTGATGGGTGGCGGGGAAGGGGTTGGGGGAGACGGTGAGACTGGTGCTGTGGATATGGGAAATCAGAAACGTCACAGGTGACTGGTGGGGCATCAAAGGAGGTGGCATTTTGCAAAACAGTTGAACAGTTCCTCAGAAACATTAAGCACAAAGTTTCTACACCAGCCATGTCATGGTTTGAGAATGAGATGTCCCTACAGGCTCAGATGTTCCAGGTTTAGGTCCCCAGTGGGTAGCACTCTTTTGGGAGGTTCTGGGAACTTGAGGAGGTAGGAGGAAGCAAGTCAGTGAGGTGAGCCCTGGGGATATTTTGTTGTTGCACTTCTCTCATTCTGATTGTTTAAAAATTTTTTACTTATTATTTATTTATCTTTGGTTTAGTTTTTGCATGTATATCTACATAGCAGTAGTCTCTCTCTCTCTCTCTCTCTCTCTCTCTCTCTCTGTGTGTGTGTGTGTGTGTGTGTGTATGAACACAAGTGGGGGGGTCATGTGCCCATGTGCACATGGGTACATGAAAGTTGAAGTTGACATTGTCTTCCTCAATCACTTTCCACTTCATTTACTGATTCATTGAACCTACAGCTTGCCAATATCAACTAACCAGCCCCAAAGAGTCCTCTGTCTCCCTCCCAAGCACTGGAATTACAGATGGCTGCCATGCTTGTCTGGCTTCTGCTCTGCTCTGTTTTGCTTTAACATAGGTTTTAGGAATCCAAACTCTGTTTCTTGTGTGTGCATAGCAAACAGTTGCCCACCTCTCCAGGCTCTCCCTTCCCTCTGCTTTCTGCCTGTCACGTGCTCTTGGCACCCGAATGTTACACAAGTCCATGGACCCAAGTAACCACGGACCAAGCCCTTTGAAACTATGAGCCACAATGGATCTTTTCTTATTTTTTTCTATCATATATTCATAGCAACGATTAAAGTAGCTAACACAGCCCAGCAATCATGCTCCTTGGTATCTGTCCAAGAGAAACAAAAGCTTAAGTACGTGCTTGCTCTCATGTGCATGTGCACACGCGCGCGCGCCCACACACACACACACACACACACACACACACACATACTCACTCACACACACACTCACACTCACACACACACATACTCACTCACACACACACTCACACTCACACACACACATACTCACACACACACTCACACTCACACACACACTCACACACACTCACACACATACACATACTCACTCACACACACTCACACACTCACACACACTCACACACATACACACACTTACACACTCACACACACACACCTCCTAACAATAACCTTGAACACCAGAGTCCATGGCGATATTATTCATGAGCATTTAAAGTGAGTTGTACCTGTGTTGCAGACTTGTTGTCTCAGCTACTCAAGGAGGCTGATGTTGGAGAGCTCTCAGTTCAAAGTCAGCCTAGGACAGAGAGTGAATTCAAAACCAGCTTGAAATAAAAGAAAGGACTTTTTTAAAAATTATTTATTCATTTTATGTATATGAGTACACTGTAGCTGTCTTCGTTCACACCAGAAGAGAGCATCAGATCTCATTACAGATGCTTGTGGGCCACCATGTGGTTGCTGGGAATTGAACTCAGGACCTCTGGAAGAACAGTCAGTGCTCTTAACCACTGAGCCATCTCTCCAGCCCAGGACTTTTTTTTTTAATGCTGGGGCCATAGCTCAGAAGTAAAATATTTGCCTGGCTTGGGTAAGACTCTAGGTTCAACCTTCAGTATTGCACAAACGAGTGGGAGAATTCTAACTTTCACCAACTGATTCAAAGATAATAAACAAAATGTCTTATACTAGTGCAGTAGAATATTATTCAGATTTAAAAGGAACAATCATGGAAATATTCTACAACATGGACATGCTTTGAAGGCACCACGCTAAGCGAAAGAAGCCAATCAGGACAGGGCCATGTACTGCATAATCCCATCTGTGTGGACCACCAGAGAAGGGAAATCCCTGAAGCTGGAAAGGACATTAGTGGTGGCCTATGGCTAAAATGTACAATGTTTCTCTTGGGGAGGAATGTGTGACAAAAATGTTGTAAAAGTAGATTGTGACTATGCAAATATGCTAAATATATGTAAATATACTAAAAACCATCAAATTAACTTTTACGTGGGTGGACTTTCTGCTAAGGAAACCATATCTTAACTGTATTTTTTAAGACTGAAGGAAGTGAGAGGAATTGGAGGTGGCAAGTATAGACAGGTCTGAAGAATTCCTTAAAGGTTTTCCAGAAAATTAGCAGTATACAGTTATATACTGTAGCCAAGACTAAGTATCTCCTTCTGTATCTCTTCTCTTCTCTTCTCTCTCTCTCTCTCTCTCTCTCTCTCTCTCTCTCTCTCTCTCTCTCTCTCTCTCTCCTCTCTCTCCTCTCCCTCCTCTCCTTTCCTTCTCCCCTGTCAGCATCAACCACAGCACCTGGAGCCCAAGGATCTGCGGCTTGCTTTAGTTTACTGGTCATTTCTGCTTTTTCTCTTCTTTCCCTTTTCTGTTTGCCCTGTCACTCAGTATAGTGGGTCACTCGACTTCTTATTAAAGAAATAAAGACTGGTGTCTGTGGAGTAGGCTAGACACCCCCCCCCAGGGAAACAGAGCAGGGAGGCATCCAGTGGCATTTCTGTAGACAGGGAAGCTGACCGCTTCTCCTTTGATGAAGAGCAGGTAGGTTTCTCCTCTGAGATTCTCTGCTAATTCCACCTGCCTAAGGACCCAAACTCCACTAAAGAAGAGATTCCTGAGAATCACAGAACCACAGAACTCTCAGGGAAGGTAATCACAGTGTCCCCTGGCCATCTGAGACGAGACAGACTCTGTGAGCCATGGAGAGAAGTCTCCATGACCAGAACCTGCCCTGCCTCCAGAGAGAGAGGAAATGCTGCGAAACTACGTCACCGAGACCAACGTCTCTAGTGCCTTTCCCAAGGGGCTGGAAATTGCTGGCTTTTGTCTTCTTCTTGAAATGAGGCATTTGAGAGTTGGGGAAAAGTACAAGACAGAATCACATGCCACCGTGGAGAAGGTGCCAAGGAGCTCATCCTGATGGGGGCCCAACTCTTGAGCAGACTTTCTTCCTGGCACCCCTGCCTTGGCACATAGAGCACAGCAGGGGTTCTCTGTGTACCCTAGCCATGTCGATATTCCCAGTGGGACAGAAGTAGCCCAAGAAAGAGGCTGAGGCCCCTTCTCATCCTCAGAAAACACATTTGTTTCACCTCTGCATCTGGTCCTTCCAGTTCTCGAGAACATTCTGGTGTCCTTTCCCCCTGAGCTTTCCTATCTGCCCAGACCCATCCCTTTCATCTCGCCGCTGCACGTGGAGTCCAGGAAGACAATGACGAGGTGGTCATGGCTTCCTCTGAGGTGCTCTGCCTGCTGTAGCTCTTCTACGACATGCCAGAGCTTCTGCCGCCAGCCCTCCCTTGCTTTGTCTCCTGGCACCACCTTCTCGGGTCGCTTCTCAAGTCTCGGCCCATCAAGAGGAGTACAGGAGGCCTACCTCACTCACCTTGACAGAACATGGATGATTGTTCTGCAGTGCTCTTGTAGGGTCAGGGTTTATTCTTGTCTTTCCTCCCGTGTGTGTGTGTGTGTGTGTGTGTGTGTGTGTGTGTGTGTGTGTCTGTGTCTCTGTGTGTGTGTGTGTGTGTGTGTGTGTGTGTGTGTGTGTGTGTAGGCATCAGTCAGCAGTCCTTCATTCACCCCAGCTTCTCAACACGGACGCTAAAAGAGAATTTGAGGTCCGACAGCCCAGGTTCTGCCACTGATTAGCTGTGAGACTTGAGAGAAGCATGTGAGAACCCGTTTCCTCATCCATAGGCGAAGGAAGCCCAGCTTTGTCCCGGTAATAAGTGCAATACTGACATAAAGTTCTTACCGTGGAGACTTAAACATTCACCGTCAGTTTTCGGTATATGCCCTCCACATTTATTTTAGAGTTTTCGTTCACCCATTCATCTATCCAATCATTCATTCATTCATTCATTCATTCATTCATTCATCCATCCATGGTGTACTTAGTAAACTTCATGGCGTGTACTGGGGTATGACTAGGTCTTCTAAGATGAAAGCCATGGAGACCCAGGCTGAACAGAACAGAGAGCTGAGGCCTGCCTCCTTAGCACATGGAGAAGCAAACACACCCGGAGCACTAGGGGGCTGCCCAGTGACGGTGATATGAGTCCATCTTTCCTCCTCTTTAAATACCATTAGGACTCTGCTAAGGTGAAGGCCACAAGAAGGAAGACACATGACAGGGGAAGTGAGAGGGTCCTGGGGAAACCCCCTGCTCTACCGGGCTTCTCCGTTACAGAGAGTGGTCATGCCGTGGCTGCATAGGAGGGCGATGCCCTTCAGGGAGGCCTTGTTGAATCTGTCTGGGACTGTTCCGGAAGGAGGAAGGGCGGCGGGTGGGGCGGGGAGACAGCTGGAATGTTCTGGCCTGCTGCTCAGTGCAGTCAGTCTGCAAGAGAGGAGGGCCTCTGGACATCAAAGGTTCCTTTTGTCCCTTTCCGAGTGGCAGGGCAGCCGGGCCACTGGCTATGACTCAGGCCTGGCCCTGACGTCACCCACGGCCTGTCACTGGCCTCGGTTTGCAGCCAGGAACCTGGCCAGGGAGTGGTTCTCATAGGGGCAGCGAGTCTCAAAACGGGGAGCTCACTGCTGTGCTCTCTTCATCTCCCCACAACCCACCTCAGTTTTTTCTTCTTTTTTTTTTTTAAAGCCTGATGGAGGCCTTTTCCTGTAGATCAGCTTCCCAAAAGCAGTCAGAATGAGTGACATCATGAGAAAATTATGTGGAGCAGATCTCAACCAGAAGTTGAGGAATCCCAGAGGAAGAATGCAGTGGTAACTCCTGAGCCCAGGGAGTTGGCAAGAGTGTGGGCTTCCAAGGAGCCAGAACCTCCGAGTAAGTGAAGGCCCGCCCTTAGCCCCTCAATCATGGCCCAACACGATGGGCGCCATCTTGCTCCTGAGAGCTGGGCCTGGCGGGCTATGACCCAGAGGGGGCGTGGGGATGGCCTTTGGGACACTTTCCAAATACAACCTCAGAGGGGCCTACTCTCTCTCCCCACAGGGCCAAACAAGGATACAAAAGCAAAAGCTACCTGGGGGGTGGGGATGGTGGTGGATCAGGCTTCTTGTTTCTCTCCCAATCTGAGCGCTATTTCAAGAAGGCGAAAATATTTGTTTGGGGATCTGGGCTGTTTGCTTCCTGGACCTTCTATGGGGTGATCAGACTTAAAACAAGCCCCATTCTAGGCAAACATATGCTCTGTCTGTCAAGTAGTATTTTCACACTTTGGGGGTCTGGGGGAGAAGGGCAAGCCAGTAGGAAGGGGCCTGGGGGAGAAGGGCAAGCCAGTAGGAAGGGGCCTCGCTTGTTCAGTACGGGCTGACGCACCGTCAACATCTTAGGGCTGTCTTGGTTACGGTTCTTCATTTCCTCTTACGCTGCCACAGGGACGTCAAGCACAAAGGTGAAACCTAGGTCGTCTGTTTTAATTTCGTCTCAAAACTCCTAGGTCTTTGCATAACCTGTCCTTTTTATGTTCTGGAAGTTTCTACTCAGGAAATTTCAGTTTCTGTGAAAAGCATTTTATTCACACCCATGAGAGCTGTGGAGCAGACAGGCATACAGACAGCTATATCTCTGTCCTTCTGGCTTCTCAAGTCACCTCCCGAGTAAGCGTTGATTTTCTGCGTGTTTTCCTCGGCACACTAAGTCTGTTCTTCATACGTGAATGTAGTTTTGGGCACTGTAAAAATAAAATGTCATTTAGTGGAAAAGACAAATTTATTGTGAGCAAGTGCCCTTTGAGATTAACTATCACACTTTGATATATGGTTTGTAGGTCGTGTGTTTTACTTTTTAAATATAATTTTACAGACCGGGCCTTCTTGAAGCAAGGCTATACCGTCCTACTGTTCCTCTGGCTGAAAGATCTGAGTGCCGTGTGACAAATACTTTGGTGAGTGCCATTTGTCCCTGGTGAGTCTGTACATTTAAGTCTCTAATTCTGCTTTTGTTGTTGCTGTTGTTGTTGTTGTTGTTTTAGGAAAATAAAGGGTGGTAGAAGTCCCAGAGACTTCTGCACACAATGACAACGATTGTGTCAAGAGGGCACGTGTCCTGACAGGCTCATTGCTATCATCGACCCCAAGTATAGATGGGCTCAAACACTGCGGTGTTTACCTCTTGGTCATGTGACGGTGCAGGTTAGCTGGGGGTAACTATCTTTCACGTATTCATTCAGATTCAAGGCTGGGGATGCAGTTCATTGTGAGACTCCTTGCCCAATGTGCCCAAGTTCCTTGGTTTGATCCTCATTAAACACTAACAGAAACAAGAAAATCAAAGTTTGAAGGCGGCTCGGCTGTCTGCAGCATGTGGCTTCCAAACGTCATGGGTGTATATGTGCTTTCCTCTGTAGAAGGAGCAAGGAGTGTCTGAGGAGGTCCTTATGGGCAGAAGTGGTACACGGCACCTTCCCTCACGTTCCATTGGCTGAAACCAAGGCACATGACTACAGCTAACTACAGGGCAGCCGCTTCTCAGAGACAGCCAGGGAGATCTTCTGGGACAATGGCGATTTTCTTTGGCATTGAGTGTAAAACCTTGGAAATGCTCACATATAAAGCTGTAGAGTAGAGTGGTTAGGGATGGGGTGGGTGGATGTTAGAAGATGAGCTGGAGAAAGGCCTCATTTGCCGCCCTCCCAAGGACCCAGGTTCAGTTCCCAGCACACACATAGGGACTCACAACTCTTTGTAACTCAAGGTCAAAAGGATCCAATACCTTCTTCTGGCCTCCTTGGGCTCCAGGTGTGCACATAGCACACGAAATACTTCCAGGTAAATAAGTGCCTACACATAACAAAAATAAATAAATCTTTAAAAAGATATTAGAATGCCAGACATATAGCTGCCCACCTGTAAGCCTAGGTAGGAGACAGAGGCAAAGAGGTTACTCACGAGTTCAAGACCAACTGGTCTACGTAGTGAGTTCCAAGCCAAATAGGGATATAAAACAAGACCCTATCTCAAGCCAGCGGCAACAAATTATGGGATATGTTGAATTCCCTAATGGATACTCATAGGTTTTATCTGGTCATGTGGATAAAAAACAATGAAAGAAATTTCCCAAGGTGCCTCTGCTCATTCTGATCTTAAGACAAGGTAAACATCTCCCTGCTGCCAGTGGCCAGTGAGGCAGTAAGGGCATCCCCTCCCCTGCCTTATTTTCCTTTATCCATTCATTTGTTCAAGGCCTTTCTTGCTTTGTTCCTGATGTCCTCTTGTGTCCAGAAAACTGGATTAAATTTCTCAATGGGACTCTGCTCCCACAACCATGAGCTACAGTAATTTATCAAACATCCCTGGAGTTCTGAGCTCATGGTTCTGCCTAGCCCTGGGGACTTTGGGCGACAATTCTACCCAATCTGTACCAGGCCCTGTGGTGCTAAACTAATAAGAGGGGTCCTCTAAGACAAGACCTTCAAATAAATGTATTGGAAAAACATTTTAATATAGACTAAAAGACTTGGGCAAGAACATTAATGCTACCCCCATCAAAATATAAAAAAATATACCTGATATATATATTTTTTCTTCAGGAAAAGTTTCATTTGCCCAAACAGTGAGAGGTCAAGGTGTGATCCCTACTTGGAGACGCTTAGCTGAGTTTTTACTTTGTGTAGGTTTTCAGTCGCTGTAGGTCTTTGTACAATCCTCATCTCACTGGTAGATGTCAGGAAAGAGTTCCAGGAAAGCCTGGGCTGCATGGTGCATAGTTCTCTAGTTTTGTGGTCAAAATCTGCCTAAACAGATTCAATCTTGTCACTGGCCTTGATATTCCTGGCTTCCATATTCTCACCCTGAAGAATGAGCATTGTCCATTGTGTGGGAGGGTCTGTCACTGGCCAGTGTGACGGCCTCTTAGTTTGCTGTTTGTACCTTCACCTCAGGAGTGGACTGAATAAATAATGATTTTTCTTTTTCAAAAACATGCTTCTACCCCTGAAAGTTCGCCTTCCGGGGTTATCGAGGACTAAGTGTTCACTGAGTAGGGGGCTGAGTTAGAGTCAAGAGTAAAATATGCTGAGTGTCGGGGGTGTACTGCTTGCTGGAAGCAGGCATCTGAAGGAGTAAGTTGAGAGTAAGCACAAGGTTTCAAAAGTCTCGGCTTAACAGATTTTCAGGAAGCCAAAGGTCACAGTCAGGAAGAATGGTGTCATGGTCCACTCACGTAGGAGACTGGCTGTGTTGTAAGAAAACCCCTGGCAGTGTGACCAGAGGAGCATGCATTTATTTTGGCTCACAGTTCCAGCGGATTCACTCCATGGTTATTGTGGTTTGTGCTCCCGAGCGGAACGTCACATCCTAGCAACAGCAATGGGTGGTGGAGGAGATTCTCATCGTAGATGCAAAGCAGAAAGACATCTATGGAGGAGACCTATGAAGGGACCAGGATCAAATAGAGCTATGATGATATGGCATCGCCGACTACTTTTTCCAGCTAGGTCCCATCTGCCAAAGTTTCCAGAACCTCCCAATGCTATCACCAACTGAGGTCCACGCTTACAACCTCTGGGGGAACATTCCGTATTCCAACCATAATACTGACTAGTCATGACTTGTTAATTTCCGCTGCCATCTAATATGATTCCCTCCATGCACACAGTATACCAGATTGACACAGGAGTGGCTTCTGACATTTCTAGCTACATTATGTGACAAGGAGAGGTGTATGATGATCAAGTCAAGTAATCAGGATTTCACGAAAGGAAACTTGCAGTGTCTGGGAAAAAGCCACAGGTCCTGTGGCCACTGACATTGTTTGGATGGCAGATGTGGTGGCCCCAGAGATGTCACCAACAAGCCAGGGTTGTGTATAAGCCTACACTTCACATTTTTAGTATTTGACATTTTGAAAATGGCGTCAAAATAGATCTCAGTGGAAAAGGGGGCTTTCGTAAGTTAGTTTCGCTTTGATCTCATGGTTTATTATTTTTCCACTTCAATTATACGTGAGTTGTGTAACCCACATTGGAGACACCACAGTCTGTGCAGAGTTAGGTCACCTGAAGATGTCTGTCTGACCTTGTTTGTCCTGAGGAACGCTAACAAGTTGAATACAGCAGTTTCACACAGGCAGCAGCCGGCCCAGTTGGTTATTTTGACCTTGGGGGTTTTATAGTTCGCAAAGTACAGAAGTGTTAGCTCTCTTCTTCCTGGCTCAGGATTATGAAGGCCCTGTTACCTCTTTTAGAGAATTTTGCAACATGCTCACGTCACATTTACGAAAGCTAAGGATTCATAGTAATTGGCTTTGTCGTTTCTCACACTGAAATCCCCTAGTTCTCGTCAAGAGCCAATTTGGAAATCACCACACAAAAGAGTTTGGGGTTTTGTTTTTAACTCAAGAAGCCTCTGGCTTTTACCAAAATTTTAAAGTTCTTTCCCTCCTCCAAAATAGTGGTTTTTGTTGTTGTGTTTGTTTGTTTGTTTGTTTGTTTGTTTTTTCTGCAATGGTGAGACAGAGTGAGTGAGGTTCTACGTGCAAAATGGTTTGGGCAACACAGGAACGTGAAAGCTAAGTCAACACTCTGTGAGAACAGTTGCCTCCCTTATGGTCAGTGTTGGTGTCTCTGTTTTGGAGACCGCTGTGAAGTAGCACTGTTTTGAAAAGAGAGAAAATTGTTTTTGAATCACCTTTCCTTAGCAACATGCCTAACCAATGAGCTATGACTCTTTCAAAGTCTCTTGATAAGGTCCGACAGGACCAGAGGCCCAAAAGGCTGCCGGCTTCAGTAAAATCCTTGAGAGAAGTGGTTGAGTTCTCTCTGTGCCTGGGATTTTCCTGAGGGCCCTAACACACTGGAACAAAGAGGCTTACTATCTACCATGGACACAAGCTTAGTTACTTTTTTGTTGCTATAATAAAATACCCTGGCAAACACAACTTCAGAAAGAAAGGGTTTATTTTGGTTCACAGTCTGGGATAGTCCAATATGGTGGGAAAGTCGCTGCAGCAAGGTTCACAGTCTGGGATAGTCCAATATGGTGGGAAAGTCGCTGCAGCAAGAGCTCGAAGCAGCCGTGCAGAGCACATCCACAAGCAGGAAGCAGAGAGCAATGAATGCTCACCCTCAGCTTGTCTTCTCCATTTCCTACAGTACCTGATCCCCGCTCAGGGAATGGTCCTGCCCACAATTAAGATGGGCTTTCCCACAAGAATGAACTTAGTCAAGATACATTGTATCAGACATTCTCAGAGACTGACTTTTAAATGACAGTTTCTCACCGGTATACTGAGAGGCTAGAGTGCTAAGTGATGGTTGAACCTGTCAAGTTGACACTGAACACTGACCATCCTAGAGGCATTGACCTTGGGCTGTACTTCCCAAGCATACAGCAGTGGAGTCAGTCTGACTGATGTGATGGGGTTACACATCTGTCCAGGATCTCATCACAGGATATCATCCCGAATCACAGAAGGAAGGAAGCAGCCTGTGAGAAGGCCTTTCTCATTGAATTAAGTTCTTTGTCATCTGCTCTCCCAAGGTTGCCTTGCAAAAGAAGTAGCTTAGGATTCCCCCAGGGATAGACTGCGTCCTCCATCTGCAGCTAGACCATGCTTGGCTAGACTTTCAACTATTACAACACTTCTCTTCCTTTTTCCATTCTATATAAGACAAATTCCTTTGTAGTTTGTTGTTTTACTCTTGGCTTTTGTTGTGTGTTGGGTTTTTATTGGTTTTGTTGCTTCTGTCCCCTCTTACTGTTATATTGTAAACATCTTTGTAATTCAAGGAGTACTCTTTGAAAACATGATTTTTTTAATGACTATTATCTTTGCACAGGCATATTTTAATTTAACCATTTTTAGCCATTTTTAAAAATGGCAATTTTGATTGTCTCTGATGCCCCACTGTTACAAATATATAAACACTCCTGTGAATGTTGATGAACACCTTGTGGACAATTTAAGAAAAATTCCCAGAAGTTGAATAATCTGATTTTTAAAGTTACCAATTGGTAAAATCTGATCCAGAAGGGCATCTGTGTCTATTCCAGAACCCAGCCCCTTTGGGTTCCTCAGACGAAAATGCATGCTCATGGGTCTCAGTGACGTCAGAAGTTCTGATCACAATCTCAGGCATTTCAGATTTATCCATATCACTCTGTGGAGACTTGGGCTAACCATGTCTAGGTTTCACCTGCTGTCTTTCAGATATCAGAAATATACATTTTAACGTGCCCTTCATATTCATATACATGCCATACAGGACCTGAGGCCTGCTTATATGTTACACATGCAAACACGTGTCTAGTTTGATACATATTCATTCCATTGGTGTTTATTACACAGGAAATAGTTAGGGAACCCTGAGCTAGTATATGGTCATATTCTGTATTGCTATAAATAACATCTGATAAGTAGAGACATCATTAAATAAGATATTTATTTAGCATATAGTTCTGGAGGTCGACAAATACGACACAGACATCTCTGCTCCAATGAGAGTCTCTGGACAAATGACATCACAGCAGTGGGAACACCTGCTACACAGAGAGGAGGGATTCAGAGAAGTGTCAGGTTTATGTATAGCAACCATTCTTGGGGGAACTGATCCCACCACACAAGACCTATAGCAATGCCCCCATGACCTAATTACCTTCCAATGAACCTCCACTTCCTAAAGATCTCACTGCCTCAACACCACCAAGCCTCCAGCACATAGACTCTGGAGGGAAAACTACCAAATCCATAGCACACGTCCAAATGAGAAATTAACTTTTCTTTTTGGCTTTGAACTTTTGCTTTAGCTGGTATGTTACAGCACAAAGATGTTATTAGACAGGGAGCCAGGAAACTATTGTAAATATGAGAGCAGTGCAGTAAACACAGATCATTGCTTCCCATGATTGCCCATAGATTCAGGGGCAGAGAGTGAACTAGACACAGGACCCAAAGATGCCCAACCTTCTAGAAGCAGACAGAAGGCACCAACAATAAGACTGACTCCTGAAGCAGCCTCCTGCCTCAGCCAGGGAAATTGTATCTGCTCTCTGATAGGTAGGTTATATCTCAGGACTCACATGTATAGTTTAGACCTTGGGGTTAGGGACCCAGGCCATCCTCTGAGTAATGCCAGCGCCCTGTGATCTCTGAAACCTGAAATGGACTTAGGAGGGCAGAGAGCAGTCATCTATAAGATACCTTCCTTCAAAACTGAGCCATAGTGGGTCTAGGGAAAGAAACTAGGTCAGCATCAGGGCAAGAGCCAAGGTTAAGTTATTAGGCAGAACTCGGGCCAGGAGACATGAACTGCGAAGTAGACAAAGCAAGGGTTTGGTGTGGAGCTCCCGTGGATCCCACCCTGAGGAAGAACATGATGAAATTCCAAGCCAGGGGAGGTGCCCATGAAGTTTGAAAGGTGCCGTGACCAGACCTTCTCACCAAAGAAGTGGGAACAGTGGGCCAGACAGCAGGGACCTGAGTGTGGAGACTTAGAAACAGGTGAAGTGGTAGTCACAGTGGAAAACCTGTTGAACGAATCCAATCAAACTTAAAAACTATCATTTAAGAGGATGCATGATGGTCTATTGCCTCTGTACAACACTGCAGAAAACATCAACCATGCCCACCTGTCATGTGATGGTCTGACAGCTCCCCACTTCTCATTCTCCTAACTTGTCTGTCAAAGGGGCACATCCTGTCATGTGCCTCTCTCTCTCTCTGTCTTTCCCTCTTTGCCTCTCTGTGTGTGTGTGTGTTTTCAAGACCAAGTTTCTCAGTGTAGCCTTGGCTACATTGTCCTACCTTGCTCTGTAGACCAGGCTGGCCTTGAACTCAGAGAGCTCAGGCCTCTGCCTCTGGAGCACTGGGATTAAAAGCTTGCACCGCTGTCATTTATTTGCCTTTCAATTTCTGCCTCTACAGTCTGCTCCACTGTCTACAGTCCCCCTGTTCACATTCAGATACCATAACCCTGCACGTAATTCATCTGTGCCTACCCATGGCCACACTGTCAGCTGGTGAGGAACAACACCCTATGATAGCACTTCTCCATGCCCAGGACACCAGAGAAGCTGCTGTTATGAACAGTCCTCCATGGCTGCCCTCAGTCCCATTGGTAACTCTCTCGATTCTTGGCTTTCTGGTCCAAAGTTATGGATGCAAGCTTAGATCAGCAAAGATTCTAATGGTGTTTACGACCTCCCTCAAGCTGGGGCTCGGCTGATGGCGGCTGACATTTCAGGAATGACTGGGACAATCCATGTCCTTGCTGTGTTTGCTCCACGCGAGATTCACAGTCTTGTCGCCCTACAAATTTTTCTTAAAACAAAAAAAATGTTTTTAGTCCTAGAAGTAGTGGTGCACATCTTTAATCCCAGCCAAAGGTAGAGGCAGGTGAATCTCTCTGAGTTTGAGGCCAGCCTAGTCTACATACTGAGTTCTAGGACAGCCAAAGCTATATAGTGAAACCTTGTCTCAAAACAAACAAAAATTTTTAGATTCATATTTTATGTGCATGAGTGTCTGTTGGCATGCATGTATGTATGTATGTATGTATGTATGTATGTATGTATGTACCTACGTATGTATGTGCGCCATGCACCTGCTGCTCACAGAAGCCAGAAGAGCAGGTCAGATCCTCTGGATACTAGAGGTAGAATGGTTGTGAGCTACCATGTGGGTGCTGAGAACCAAACCCAGGTCCGCTGCAATGCTCTTAACCACTAGGTCATGTCTCCTTCAAGCCTTCTCAGCTGATGCAGTCTTCTGATACATGACCTCTGGTCATTCAGAGGACTGGGTCCTTGGGCTAGGGAACTGCACCTAACCAGAGAAATCAGAGTTCTGTGACACCTAGACAGGGTGTCTGCATCCCACAGTGACCCCAGCACACATAAACAAAAAAGTAAAAGGTGCTCAGTAGGTCTCCTGATTGCCAGGTACTGCTGGTGTCCCGACTCCTACCTGTCTGTATTGACTCCACGCCCCATCTCCACTATGAGAGCTGCATCTACCCAGTTTACAACCAGAGCTGCAGGGAGAGTCTAGCACAAGATAACTCTGTCCCTTCCCCATGAATCTGGATCACCTCCCTTGTCCTGTAGAAATAGCTGCCACTAGTCCAAGGGGTCCTTGGCTCAAAGAGGTTCAGCAGTCCCTGATGGGACATCCCATCACTGTAGCCAGGCACTACTTGGCAAACCTTCACCCATGCAGAAGAGACCAGCTATTTCCCATTACCTAAATGCCAGGCAGCATGAATGGTCACGTAGACAGTTATCAGGAAAGCTGGAACAGTGGGTGGTCTTTTAGGGACCATCCTACCCAGGGTCAGGAGCCCCAACTTTATTTTCATTTTATTGTAGGTGAGCAAAAGGAAGTGCTATACATCTACAGGAATGACTCAGATAGAAAATACAACTGTCAGCAAGTATAGGCCGGGGCGTGGGAACACTGGATGCCTTGTGCCTTGTGAGTTACCGCTAGAGTGCTATACTTACTACCCATCCCCGTACTTGCAACAGGGTCTCACCCTGAGCCCAGGCTGGCCTTCAGTTCTTCGTTCTCCTACCTCTGCTGGGATCACAGGTGTGCATCAGCTTCCTAAACTCTTTTTGTAACTTCTCGTGACTCCTCCCCACCACATTGCCCATAAAAAAGAAACAAAATGTTATTTTTTTTTAAATTTCTTAATTTTTGTTTTCAAAATAGAGGACCGTGGCAGGTAAACGCACTTGCTGTTCTTCCAGGGGACTAAAGTTGGCTTCCTCGCAACCATAGCAGGCTGCTCTCAAACATATATATGCTTGAATATATATATATATATATTCTATATATATATATAGAGAGAGAGAGAGAGAGAGCGCTACAGCTCCAGGAGATCAATGCCTCTAGCCTCCTCATGCACATATCATATGCAGACGCACATGCATAATTTAAAACAAAATAGGGTCTGGAGAGACAGCTCAGTGCTAAGGGACGTGTATTGTTCTTGCACAGGACCCAAGCTGAGTCCTTGCACCTGCATCAGGCAGCCTACGAAGTTCAACTCCAAGAGATCCACCATGTTGCTGAGCTCTTGGGACCTGTGTGTGTGTGTGTGTGTGTGTGCGCCTCTGTGTGTGTGTGTGTGTGTGTGCGCGCGCCTGTGTGTGCTCGCGCATGCATGCACACACACACACACACACGCACACATTCATGCACTACGTACACACAAATAATAAATTTAAATAATAAACATTTTTTTAAAATGGTTTTCAAAATGAAATAAGAAGCAAAGGACATGCTCCATCCTAGGGAAGCCACGCTCCTGTTGTCTACTTGGCCGTGCAGTGTCTAATTTGGGGTTGGTTAGGTCTGTTCAGTGTTCTGGCAGCTGTGACCTCGCCCTCTGCTCCCAGACATCCCAGCTCTATGGAATGACAGCTTAGATATCCCTACACTCAGTGTGAACATGCCCTCTTCCTCCTCCCTGAGGCTGTAACTTCAAAGCTAGGTAAAGACCCCAAGATCTAAGAAATAGTCACACGGTGAAAATCGGGACAATCATCCTTCTCAGCCTGCTCCGTAATTCCATTTCCAGAATGTGCTTTGTCTGGTCTGCCCTTCATACCGATTATTCTCTTCACCTCCACCAAGCGGCCCCGCCCTAATGGAGGGAGATTAACCCTTCTTTGCCCCCTTTCAATCTCATTTCGCTGAGAGCTTGCTTCTCACAGAGCTGCTCACTGGGCGACAGCACAGCTGAATGCTCCATGGCGAGATGGAGCCTTTCCTTTGAAGCACAGAAACGGCAGTTAAACACCTTCTTGCCCGACTTGGCCCTGAAAAGACGGTTTTGAAACTGAACTTGTTGTGAGTTGCCTGGGTCTGCAGCATGGAATTGCGTAAGAACCTGGGCATCTGGGTCAAGGGAGACTGAACTCAACACCTCAGAACCTGCTGTCTGGAGCCCAGGGTTTATTTATTCCCTGGCCCTGCAGAAGGGTCTCCGGCATCCCTGAAGTGTAGGTGACACCCTGTGCAGGAGTGATACATCTGCATACGTTAGCTCACCGTCCCCATTTCTACAAGACCTTGAGGAGGACAAAGGTTTGTCAGGCCTGGGAGGGAGCTGTTCATCAGGACAGGAACGAAGGCAGTTTGAGTTGCTGATTTTTTCTGTCAGGTTTGTGCCGATTGGTTTCGAAGCCATGCTGAACAACAGAAAATGAAACTCGCAGCTTATTTTTAGCCGCTCATGCTAACTCATGAGATGTTTCTTTGCAAACCAGATAGAAGAAAGGTGACTTCAACCAGCTAAATTTAGAATGATTGGCTTCCAGCAATTAAGCCTGGCCGTCTGATACTACCCACGTATCAGAGGCCCTGGGGCCTAGGGATCGTGCAAGCTATACTTACGATTTTGTTTAAAATGATTTTTAGTTCAGCTTTTTAAAGACGTGAGTGTATTTGCTTTGGAGAAGAAAACACATTATAAGCGCTCGTCTTCTGGCATCTGATCATTTTTGTGTAATCTACAACAGCTTCATAAGTAAGCGACAGTCTGGAATTTCTTCTAAAAGGAGCCAGTCTATAAAATCACAGAGAGCAGAGCCCTGCAAAGTGGGGGGTGTTGTTTCTTTCCCTCTGCCAGGGTCGTTAGGCATGCCAGCACTATCTTTGAACTTGAGAAAGTGTAGAAGACATTTTTTTAAACCGTCTTCCCTGTTTTACAATTCTCTGAAGCACATGCTGGCCCCAAGGGCCTTTGGGGGGGGGTTGGGGATTTAGCTCAGTGGTAGAGCGCTTGCCCAAGAAGCGCAAGGCCCTGGGTTCGTCCCCAGCTCCGAAAAAAAGAACCAAAAAAAAAAAAAGAAAAGAAAAGGGCCTTTGGGGATGACTAGGTCCTCTTTGGAGGCAGAGGTGATCTGTTAGCTCACCACCATTTCCATTTCCCCTTTCCTGTCCCGGGAAGGGTAGGTTTCACAACTTCTCAGTCAACTCAGGGTTTTTCCTTGAGGAATGAGTGGTAAAACCTTTAAAAAGGTCTTCGAAGGGACCTCCAGGGCCATTACTTTCCACATGGGCCAAATTCTGCACTGCTAGAAAGTGTCTTGCTAACCCCAAAATGGAAGGTGCCCTTGGTGGTGAGGGAACTAGTGAAAGAGTCCCATCCTTGAGTTAGGAGTCAACAGCACACTCTAATAGGCCATTCCACTGCATGAGGCAAAGCCTGGGAGACACAAAGACCCCACAGGAGGCAAGCCCAGAGACCCAGATAAAGATGGCTACTTCACTACACAAATTCTTTCTGTGCTTTCCGTTCTGTCCAAAGAAAATTGAATCCCTAAGGAATGCTGGTTGAGCTGCCTTGGCTGAGGTGAGGTACACAGCTAAGACTCTGAGCTGCAGATACATTTATCTGACAAAAGAGAAGACCTGGGTTCAGCCTGGGAACATCTGTTGTCAAGGGGAGGTCCATATAGGAAGGGAGGATCCTCTTACATGAGGTACAGGTATACCTCCATAAAGCTGGGGGCAGGGTGTGATTCTTTCACAGGAGGTACATGCTGTCCATCCACAGGAAATCCTGTTTATAGTCCCACCTTTCATTTTCTACCTGATTATCATTCTCTCTAGAGAAAAGAAACTTAGCTAGACTAGCCTATCATCATGTCTGTCTGTTTAGTCAGTGGCAAACAGTCCCGGTAGCAAATGGGTCTGTTATGGGAATGCCAGTGACCCACATGGACTCCAGGTCATCAGATTCCACCCTTCAAATGCACTGGGGTGGGGTGGGGGGAGCAAAAGCAAAGACCACGCAGTTGCTGAGGCTGACGTAGCAATGCCCATTGCGAAGGTAGCCTGTGTTGAGGGTGCTCCAACTGAGGATGTCTAGTGGACTTGCTTGGGTCAAGGGGCAGTCTCCCTTCCATCTCACCAGTTTTCCCCTTTTCTTTGTTGAAAACCTCGTGTCTCAGTTTTCCCCCTCTTCCAGCTCTTTCTTGGGGTAACCACCTCTGTGTGGTCCTCGAGGCTCGATGCCTGACTCTCAGCATCAGGTCTTGACCACACGCTAACGTCTGGAAGTAGAAAGCTGGTGTCTAAGACCTGGAGGTTCTCAGTGCTCCAACTGTGCAGACACCCGCCCACTTCCCACCTCACTACACACAGTGAGGCCGTCCTTTCCTGTTCCCAGGCAGGGTGGAGCAGGTTGATAAGGAAACCCCTTAGACAGAGCCATCTCACTGGCTTACAAAATAACCTGCCACAGACACGGGAGGCAGGGGTTGGAATCTAGCTCTGGGTCTACCCAGCTGAGAAAGCAAGCCAGGGTGGGTTCTTTTAGGATCACATACAAAATGGAACTTCTATCCATACGTACAGAATGGATTTTAGTTCGGAGTAAATGAACAGTTGAAATCCCAACACTCAGGAGGCAAAAGTAAGCAGATCTCTTGAGCTTGAGGGGACTCTGGTCTATAGCGATCTTTCAGACAGCCAGAACTAGGTAGAAAACCTGTTTCAAAGAAGGAAGGGAAGGAAGGAAGGAGGGAGGTAAGGAAGAAAGAAGGAAGGAAGAAAAGTGAGCAGCTATTGAACATTCATTCATTAAAATGACACATTTAAACAGGTAGTTGAGAAAAACGTCTTGGTTGGGGATTTGGCTCAGTGGTAGAGCGCTTGCCTAGCAAGCGCAAGGCCCTGGGTTCGGTCCCCAGCTCCGAAAACAAAACAAAACAAAACAAAACAAAACAAAACAAAACAGGAAAAAAAACAAGAAGAGAAAAACGTCTTACTGTCTTACAAAAAAATTAGACTCTCAAAAGCACACATTAGGTCATGAAAGAGGACTTAAGTAACTTAAATGTTTTTCTACATTCAACTCTGTCATAGTTTTCTCTTGTTTATGGTGGAAAGGTGCATTAAAATGTAGTTGAGAGAGAAAGGGTAAATCCTGAGTGGAACTCCTTGGCTTCAGAATGGCCATTGTAACTGTGCGGTTTTCATTGTGGTGTATAGCATTTGTGACTGAAAAAGTCTTTGTTAGAGTGGCTTCCTTAGTCTAGCTATGTGGTGTTTTTATTTGTGAGTTCATTACAATAAAGTAAATTAAAAAAAAAAGTCCACTAAAAACCATATAGGAGCCGGAAAGGGCCAGGGAGGTAGCCCCAGGTCTCAGTGTGAAAGAAAATAAAAATGAACACAACAAAAAATGGTGGACATCTATCCTGAGAAATAGCTACCACCCCCAAGACTGAATCTGCTGTCTACATGCGTGTGTACACATGGGCATCTACCCCCCCAACACAGACATACCTACACAAACACACAATAAAAATAAAATACAGGAAAAATACATGTTGGGGAAAAGGCCTCATAGTATGTACTTGATTTTCTGTTCAAGATAAGAATACTGTTTGGAGTTGAAACTAAGCCATCCTTGATAGGTGCATGGACTTCTTTTTTGTAACTGGAATTAAATTCTGGCTAGACGATATACAAGACACACAGTTCAGGTGTTTTATTTACAAGTCGTAAAGCCTTGATTGGAGCTATTCTAACTCATTTCCCAGCCATGTGTCCCTTGTTACTTGCTGGTTTTCCTGGCCATGGGTTCATGGTCCCTGTCCTCTGATGACGGTCTCCTCCACTCTCTGAGTCCTTTCTTCCTCCTCCCTCTCTACCTGCAACTGAATACCCACCTACCTCACTCTATTGCCCAATCATAGGCTTTATCCCTTTATTGACCAATTAACTTGGGGAGCAAAGTTACATAGCATCACATAGTGTCTGTGACTATCTCCTCATGGGTGGAGGGAACCAGATCTTGGGGGGCTAGTATTTAGCATTTGAATACATAGCAGTACCAGACCACTCCCTCCATTTTCTTTCATTGCTAATTTAGATTAAAAGCCAGATAATCTATAACAACCCTGTTCATAAATGCTAAACATAGTAGGATGAAGGAAGTCAGCTCTTATTTTTAATGCAATGAATGGGTGAACTAAATTATTAAGGGTGTCATCTGGGTCAACTCTGTATGTATGTGGTGCTAGGGAGGAAACTCGGAACCGTATGTATACTGAGTTACACCCCAAACCTGAGGTGTAACTCGGAGAAACTGAGCTTTCCTCAATGAGATGTTGAATTGGGAGCTTTTCCCACCCACTCTGCATCATGAAACATTTACAAAGTGCAACAAACTTACCTCCAAAATGGTTGCTCTGCGTTCTATTCCTAATTTCCCAACACGGCCTATTTAAGATTTGTTTTGTTTTGTTTTTGTTTCATTCTCTTTTCAAATGGCTGGGTTCTGGCTGCCTCTGGCTGGTGACAGTTTAGGTACCCACAATTCCCTGAGCCTGGTTCACATTAAACAGAGGTAGCCACAGCTACAGGGAACCAGAGTGCTCCAGGAGAACTCTTTCTCCCCAGTATGTCATCCCAGTGGGAAGACTTCCGGAGTTGTTTGGAGAGAATTATTTTGGAGTTATTTGCAGTAAGCAGTTTCACGCCTTCCATCATGCTTTCCATCGTCTAATCTCAGATTCCAATCCTAGTCTCAGTATAACAGTGATCTTTAAAACTGATGATAATAACACTGTAGGATACAATTAGTATTGTTAAATTAGAATTTATTGATATACCATAGTTAAAATAAGGATGGTTTTCAGCTTTGGTCAGTATACAGAAGTTCCCGCCCAGATCTCTGGGCAAGATACAGTCATCAGAACCGTGATGGACTTTATCAAAAATGTCAGCTAAAATATCATCCCATTATTTTCTAAGAGTCTTTTTTTTTTTTAATGTATGAGCGTTTTGGCCACATATATGTCTGGGTATCACAAGTGTGCCTGGTGCTCAGAGAGTTCAGAAGAGGCCGTTGGATTCTCTGGAACTGGAATTATAGATGGTTTTGAGCCCCCATGTGGGTGCTGGGAATCAAACCCAGATCCCCTAAAAGAAAAGCCAGTGTTTTCAACTGCTGAGCCATGTCTCCAGCCCCCCTCCCAAATTACTTAAAGTCTGTTATAAATGACTTTATTGAGGGTGAGGCAGCACAAACCTTTAATCCCAGCATTCAGGAGGCAGAGGCAGACAGGTATCTGTGAGTCTGATGCTGGACTCATTTACATAGTGAGCTCCTGGCCAGTCATAGCTAGACAGTGAGATTCTGTCTCAAGAACATAGATACTAATTAATAATTAAAGACGGAAAGAAAGAAAAAGAACTCCCATACTGTTTTCAGGTCTGAATTTCATCAACCTTATAAAAAAAATTTCTGCCTCTTACATTTAAAAATTTTAAACAACAATATTAAGCATGGTGAACATTGATTCTTAAAATCAGTCGACTAGCTAACCTGATCATGAGTCCCCCTACTTGTATTTGATTAGGTATAAAATGAAACCAGCTGCGATGTTTTAAAGCCATGAATGGCATCAAGAAATATCATGCAAACCAATTCAACTGTTTATAAACCGAGGATTCCTGTGGGACCCAGTGCCCTGACTTGATGTTTTTTTTTTTTTTAAATGAGAAGAGTCAAGCTCTGTTCAGACTTGAATTATGCACTTTGCATAAGCCATGCCATTTAACTTTAACCCACAGGCCTGGAGATAAAATTAGCTCCTCCTGCAGAATACAGAGGCCATGGGCAAGCAAGAGCATAAGTCAGAGGAAGACGTCTGCAGCCCTGCTCTGGTCTCTAGCTTGTCCTTGCCGAATTGTTTTGGGAACCTTGTGTTTGACTTGTCAGAGCCTACAGTTTTCATCGGAGGAAAAGGGATTCTCATTTAAGCTGATGTCTGTGCATATTCCCCGAGGATGAGTGAGGGGCCTGCCATTCTTTTAAAATCCTAAGCAAATGTATATCTTTGCCACTTGTAATCGTGATAAAGCTTAAATAATTCAGGCATGAGCATGGCTTTTGCTATGCCCAGTATAAAACAAGATTTATTAGTGGACAGCATCTACCCAGACTCATTCCCTAGAATATTTACAGCTAGAATTCATGTTCGTTCAAACCATGTAGGCTTGGTAAATATATCATTTGCTCACTGTTTGAGACATCACAAAATAACATCCAATATCTGTCTTTTTGTTCATTTTGACAAAGAGTAAACAAGGATGCCCAAGAGAGAGGTGTGGAAACTCTTAGACCTGGCACCTCGTTGTAAGGAGTATAAGTGTGGGACCCAACCACAGCTTCCACCCTTCCCTATAAAGCCATGGTTCTCAACCTGCTGCATATCAGATATCCTGCATAGCAGACATTTACATTATGATTCATAACAGTAACAAAATTACAGTTGTGAAGTAGCAACAAAAGTAATTTACGGTTGAGGGTCACCACTACACGAGGAACTGAATTAAAAGGGTCGCACACGGCATCAGGAAGGCTGAGAGCCGAGGCTATAAAGGAATGTACACTGTTCACTCACTCGTCTCCAGGGAACCTGGGATGGATGACCGCTGCTGTCACTGTCATTTATTATCCCAGACTGAGGAGGCACTCACTGGGCTCAGTAGTCACCACTGATTCTGTATCTTGATAGTAGGTTGTGAACCTGTAACGTGAATGTCCAGCCTTCAGATGTCATTCATGGGACTATCTCAACAGGCTGTGTGTGTCCCATGCCAAGCTATTTCCTTTAACTTTCTACTCATCTTGAAGGGATCCTGTAATGATATTTTTGAGAATTCGTGAATTTGTTTTCTTTAAAAAAACAAAACAAAACACAGAAATATTAGAAGAATGTGTTTTTGTTTTAACCCCAGGTATGAGGATGTACTGCTGCTGCTTCTGGACTGTCCGAAGCAGCTTACTATGATTTGCCTCGTGCTTTAGCAGAAGCATGATTTTGCTGGCTGCTGACTTTGGGATTCTGGGGACTTTTTAGAGGGTATATTAGTGCTAGGGCCCCGGAGAGGCATGGTGGGTGGTTGTTATTAGTTTAGGGAGGTTGTTTCCAGTTTGTTACTAGACTAGTCAAAGAAGAAACAAAAGGAAAGAAATTAGATTCAGTGACCTCTTTCCCTTCTATCCTTGTTTCTTTCCTATCTGGTGTTGGGGGCGGGGAGGAAGGGGCAGGGATAAAGGCTGGGAAAAAGAAGCCACAAAGTAGCAAAGACCAGGCACAGGATCCCGCTTTGTAGATGACCGTGGTAGTTACCTTGGTGCCTGTAACTCCTCATAACTGTCTAATTCTAGACCCCCTCAGTAAAGAAGGAATTAGCACAAGGAGACTCCATTCTAATATTCCGTCACTGTCCATATTAGCCAGAGCTTAGAGAGTAGTGATATGAGGGTCAGAAAGATGGCGCCACCGTTGCTGTTAGACCAGGAACTACTGTTTTCCTTAAAGCCCCTTTCATTTCTGGGGTTCTTGTGAGAGAGAAGTGAGCTTCAACAAGAAGGCTTGCGTGGATCAGATAAGACCCCCCCCAAATCCCTGCTTCCCGACAACCTGACAGATAAAGCCTGTGGGCTAAAGATGGGCATGTATGCTTTCCACACATCTAGAAACCACTTCTGACCCGAGGAAGAAGATAGAATTCAAACTAGAAACAACCCAGTTGTGAAGCCTAGTGCCCAGGCTGAGATTTTTCAAATGTATTTTCGCCTGTAAGCAGTTTTTAGGACACATGAATATTTTGCTGACCTCGTTATTTCCAGGCAGTCCTCGCAGAAGCTAGAGTCGCTAAAAAACTGACAAACCCAGAAAATATTAATTCATGGTTGCATTGTTAAAATTAATTAACATTAGCATGTTTGGTGATGCAATAGGCAATTAAAGACTGTGTGAGAGATGAGATGAAAAATGTAAAGATATTATGTATTTAAAATCAGGCCCTAGCATTTCATAGAAAGGCTGGCTTATAATGACAGCTCTGGGGTGTGTATGGTCTCTTTGTAGGAAAGAATCTCTTTTGTTTTCTTAAAAGACTACTTGGTATACAGCATGCTATTTTTTTTTCTTCTGTTTTAATCTGCTGATAGGATCTTTAAAAAAAAATCTACCAACCTACTCTTATTTCACTTTGGTTTTATAGCAAAATAGTATTTGCTTATGAGGTAATTCTTATAAATCCTGAATAAGCAGACATTTAATAGTTATTTTGTTCCCCGCGTTAAATGTTTTGTTGCAGTTTGAACTCGAATATGTGTATGTATGTGTGTGCTCGTGTGCTCATATGCATATGTGTGTGTATGCATGCGTCTATGTCTGAGAGAGGACGGGTCTGTGCACAAGAATTCTTGAAGGCTTTTTTAAAAAATTATCCTTCATACTTAGGAACTGGAGTCTATAGAAAGCGATCACATTTATTACCTACAGCCACACTAGGTCCCATCAATCCTGAGCAGTGGGGGAGTGGCATGAGGAAGACATCAGATTTGGTGTCTGAGTAGATGAGACTTAATTTTCAGGAAACATTCCACCCATAAAATGGATAACAGCCCTGCATCAGCCCTGACCTCCTAATGTCAATGCCATGGAGCAAGTGTGAAGCTAAAATAAGCCTCTAAGTCAGACAAAGGGACATCGCCTCTCAGCACACATCCCTTCTTGCCAGTATATACTATCCCCAGCCTTTCGCTATTCCTACAACGGGCTCGCTCGCTCTGGAGGGGGAGGGGGAAGACAAATCACTCTATGTTTGGAACATGTACGGTATGCTGCTGTACATCTGACGATTATTTAGGTTAATATCCTAAAGATAGCTCTAATTCTTTATGAAGGCCAGCTGTACATCTGAAGGAAGCCGGCATCGGTTTCTTTTCTGTACTGATTTTATTTGGTTTCACGTGCATCTTCATACCATCCTGTCTGCAGCGGTATCTGCCATTCTGTACTGCAGATACATTTAGCTGGCTACATTTACGCTGCCTGTGGTTAAAGGTTATAGAACGGATACAGACAACTGATCATGCATTCTTCTACAAGGCTGCCGGCACCTTAGGGTTTTGGAAGAAAAAAAAAATCTACAAATGCTATTTTCTTTATCAGAATCTGTCTTCACTTGGCAGTAGCTTAATAGGTCTGTTTTTTTTTTTAATTATTACTTTTATTTTTCTTGCTGCTGCTAGCGATTCCATGAAATTAACAGTCTATAAAATGCATCCCCGAGCAGATACCTACTGCATTGCAAGCTCTCTCCAAGAAGAGGATATGACTGTATTCACTCCAGCTGACTTCCTTCCTTAGCACAAGGACTGTTTGATTTGCAGAAGCAGACGATTTATTCGACGATTCATTCACCGTGCAGCCGCACTGCCTAAGTGCATGGAATGCCTTCGACTGCCTGGTTGCAGAATTTGGAGTTTGCTAAGCAGTGGTTAGTGATTGGGCTCATCTTGCATCACCAGTTGATGACATTTTTCTTTGTTCCCTCCTACCCAGTTGAACCAAGACTCTGAGGCTGATATGCAATGTCACTTACAACATTAATCAGATACTGCATTTAAGGTGAGCTATCCCTTGCCGCCGCCTCCTCCTTCCCTCACGCTCGTGTGCTGGCTGCATGCAGTTCGTGTCTTGCCTGTGTGAGCCTACGATGGCAGGCAGGATTAGCCGTGCTGTGCTGTGTGTGCATGCTGTGTAGAATTCATTACACGTTGCCTAGTATTTCAGATGTGAGTATGTTAATGCTCTTTCTGCCACATCATCTGGTTGGGAGGACTTGTTTTGCCTCATTACAACCTTCGTTATGTCGACATGATCTTCCTTTCAGGATTCATTTGCTTTTCATCCCATTCAAAATAAGATTATGTCTTTTTTCTTTTTTTATTTTTTTTTAAACAAAGCCAAATAAATCCCACAAACCCCTAAAACCCAAACAAGAACAACAAAACCCTGTTACCAGATGGTGTCTCCCCTTTCTTCTTGCATTTGCTGTCTTTTAAATAATGTATGTTGTATTGTTAATTAATGTGAATATCAAATTAAACACCCGAAACTTACATGTTTATTATGCAGGTAGGAGGCAAGGTGGACTCTATTTTTAACTCACAGGCACTGCGCCCTGTGCAAGCAACTCCGGTTCTCACGTTCGTATTCGCAGAGCCGGTCTCAGTGGTTTGATTTTCAGCAAATGTGACAGTGGCCTTTGCAGTGGTCAGCTCTGAGCTTTGAACTCTCAGAGGAGTAAGGGAGAGAGAAAAAAAAATTCAGCCCAGCACCTCCTTGGTGGCAGCCTCAGAGAATCCTTGGATAAGGAACTTAGTTTTTTCAGTCCCTGTTTTGCCGTTGATAAATTCAGTCCTCGTGATCACAGGCTTTCAAGCTGTTCAGCGTACAATTTTTGGTGTGTGTGACAACCGCATCTCTAAAACTTGTGAGCAAGAAGACGGAGAAATCAGTCGGTCTCCATCGCCTTGCATAAAGATGGCCGAGGGTCTTGTCATGCTAGCAGGTCTCTGAGTGGTGCGTACAGGTACGTTGGCATTTGCATGCTTTACAGACTTTTTTTTTTTTTTTTTTTTTTGGAACCATGCAGCATCCGATGCATTAAAAATGTGACTTTTAAAAATTAACTAAGATGCTTGTAATATTTGGGGATGGCACTAAACCGAATAGCTTCTCCTATCAAATCCTGCATAGAGATAAGCATAGACTTGCAAAGTGATTCTGCTGTGAAAGTGGGGTAGGTGTGGCGCCACTTAGACAAAAGAAGAATTTGAAGAGTCTGGTGATTTGGCTCAATTTTAGTTTGAAACTAAAAATCAAGTGGGTTTCTGGAGACAATTTCAAAGAACGTAAATAACCTCAAAAGGAACCATCAAAAATGTTAATCTCCAAGACGCGGACTTTAACTGTGTTATACAAACGATGAAAATGTAAACTTTTCAAAGTCATATTTTGTCATATACAGGGATAAAGCCACTGTTTGTGCCTGTAGCAGGGGGCTGGGCGGGGAGTTATTTTTTTTTTTTAAGGGAAAAAGGCTAAGTTTCCGTGGCCCTCTTAACAGAAACTGAGCCCCATTAAATGAAGCTAAACCCCTAGAATGGCTCATTGCAGAAAAACAGTTGTGGCTCTCCAAGTGCCAAATCCTGGCATCTTTCAAAAATCATTTCGTGTGCTCTTTTCTTTGAGCCTAACCCCTCAAAAATATTTTAGTTTGAAATTAATACTGGGCCGGAACCTGTTTCCTTGGCAACCGACTCATATTTTTAAATGCAGTAATAGATATACACAAGAATGTCTTAGAGAGGGAGACGCATGCCAAGTGGGAACCCTGTAGTTTTGTGCCCTCTCCCACAGAACTTGAACTGGCTTTAGATGTTTTGTTATTTTTTTTTTTTTAAATGTGGTCTTCTAGCTCCATATCAGCTCCATTTGCAAGCATACTGAGGCTTGCTCAAGACAGCCCTTCTCTTCCCTTTGTTCTCAGTTCGTTCTAAATTAAGGTCTCGCTACAATGCGCTCTAGAATGCATGGCAAGGTTTGTGGAGAGAGGTATACTTTCATTCTCCTGTGCTCCTCACCTGTGCCTCTGAAACAAAAGCTGTTTCAGAAATTCTCCTGCTTCTAACTCCCTCAGCCCTCCATGGTAACCTCCCAGCTCAGGGTAGGGCTGGACCCAAACCCAAGCCTTCCTTCCCCTTGACATGTGCACCCGGAGCCCTCATGGGAGTGTCTCTGTAGCTGTTGCCAGACCTGAAGCCTCTGGGGGACTGCTCCCAGGTGAAGAAATTTGAGATTCGGAGCTGGATATGTAAATAGTTGTTTGTTTCTAGCAAGTCTTTTTCATTTCCTACAGCATGATCTGCATGGTCAAATCTCTTATGGGTTAAAGAGTGGCTGTTGTTCATTGTTGTTGTGTTTTGAGGCCAAATAAATCATCGTCTTTGGAATCATTCTGTGGCTCAGTTATATTAGAACATGATTCATCTAGTGATTCTGTCCCTGGGCTTGCCATAGACTAGTTCTCTTTCTGCAACACCTTTCCTGCCCCCCCCACCCCCACTCCCACCCCCCACCCCCAATCTGCTTGGAAGCCATTTTGCTTCTTGCCCAGGTCTTGAAATGACTGAGTGCCTTTTGAACATATCTATGAGATTGCAGACCACAGGGAAATGTCAGAAACCTGATTCAGTGTGGACATTTATTTTCAGACCAGCATCATTAACGATTGCAGAAGCATGGGACCCATTGTCACTCGCTCTTGGACAAATAGTGAGCTCACCGTTTAGAGTTAAAACACTTGCTGTGCAGAAAGATCCGAACAGAATGCCTTCCATCTTGATAGGCCAGCACAGATCAATCATTTCCAGTGAAGTTGCATCTTAACTGCAAGACCCGATGGATGAACTGCAGTTGTTCTAGCATGAATGGATGCCTGATAGATCTCATGCTCGTATCGTAGACTCTCCATCCTTTTGTTTTCAACCTAAGCATGGCTACCGTCATCTTGTAGCTTTTCATAGCTAATGGTTTTTTTTTTTAATGACATTATTCATTTGTGTTGCTCTTAGTCATGCCTAACAGAATTTCAAATATAATCCACAGAGCCAGAAAACCAAACAAAACTATTGGGAAATACACAGAACCATTATCACCCTAATAAACAGGCGACTGAATGGGAGAATTATTATTTATTGCGTTGTTGTGTGTCGCTTAGTGCGATGTTTGCCAAGACATAAAGCTTTTCTAAACTTACCCATTTACAATTATTATTGGATTTCCTAGATTAGCTGAAATGAGGGAAAATGGTGCTTACCCCTCCGTGTTTAACCGACGAGGTAGGCTTAACTCATTTACACATTTTGGCTGAGGTGCTTGCATTGGGCAGGCCAGAGCAGGCGTGAGAGGAAGAATGTGCAAACGGCTGCTTTGTTCTCACACCGAACGAACGAACGAACGAACGAACGAACGAAATGGGGGAGCGTGTGGTTTCTCTGCCTGAATGATTTATAGTATAAAATTCTCAACTCATGGTTGTCTTTGGGGAATAGAAAAATGTTTTTTCCCAAGCTTTAATTCAGCCGGACTGCAAGGCTTCATCTCCAGCTACTACACTGATGTGACTCTAACTCGGCCTTTTCTGAGGGTCCCCTGTAGCTAGTCTGGTGACCAGGCCACAGCTTAGACTAATAGCCTCTTTATATGTGAGGAGAAAAAAAAATCTAAAAAATAACCTAGCACCTTTCTCTTTATTACTAAATCGTGCTGAGTCAGCCTTCAGTTTCTGGTCCCACATAGCTTGTTCTAACAGCTAACTTCCCCAGGTTAAATAAACACTTGGCATTTACTGAGTACCCACTATCTACCAGCCTTATTCCACGAGCTAGAAACACAATCATCAAGGCGGAGCAGAGCCTGTGTCTCATGATCCCATCTTTACTAGGGCAGGGTAGTCAGTAGGGGAGGGGCAAAAACAAATGTGCGAACAACTAACAAACACAAGAAGGAAGAGCAGCTGGGCACACTGGTACGTGCTCTTAGTTCCAGCACTGGTGACAGACTGTGAGTTCCAGGCTAGCCTGAGCAAGTAACCCTGTCTCAAAAACACACAAAGAAGAAAAGCTAACAGTTAAAAAGCCAGGGTGATGTCTGTAGGGAGTGCCCCCCTTGCAATGGCTGGTTAGGAAGATCTTCCTGGGGCTGTGGCTTTGGAGCAAAGACCTGCAAGGTAACAAACGACCAAGCCACGCAAGGACCTGGTGGGGTCGTGTGCAGCGAGTGTGTAAACACAAGTTGTAGCCCCATCTTTCTCTGTGGACCCTTCTGCCTGTTGAAGCCAGGCTTCGTAGCTTCATGGTTGCCCCTGCCTTAGAAAAGCTCATGCTGTGAGAAGGCCACCCAGGGCCCTGTGGCTGGTTTCAACCTGTCAGACACTAGATATGGGTGCCTCTGACCCCAGAAGCGCCTTGAATCTATCTGGGAGGGTGAATGACACTCTTGGCATTGCATCCCCAGGAATGGCGCAATCCTGGCAGAGACCCAACATCAACTCAGTAATGGCCTCTTGGAGCAAGGAATGTTCTAGAAAGTATCTTGTTTTGCTTTTCATAAGGACTCTGGGATTTAAACTCATACCAAACCCCTGAGACTTCCATTTCATTTTCACCCCCCAAAAGACAAAATGGAGGAAAGGTCTACATGTCAACTGGTCAATAAACAATCTTTGTCTTGGGGCTGGGGATTTAGCTCAGTGGTAGAGCGCTTGCCTAGGAAGCGCAAGGCCCTGGGTTCGGTCCCCAGCTCCGAAAAAAAGAACCAAAAAAAAAAAAAAAAAAAAACAATCTTTGTCTTGAAATACCTAAAGCACGTCGTGGGCTCTGTCGTGGCTTTATGGATGTAACTGTTTTCTCTGTTATACTAATAGGCTGAGAAAGGTCTTACGAGCCAGCGTGCTTCCATCCCTGCAGGGTTAGTGTGGTGATGAGGATCAGAGAGCAGAGATGAACTGCTGTACGAGTTAAACACCACATGGTTCTTAAACGCCTTCTGAACTTTCTAGAAGCACGTTCTTGAACAGAGCCTTAACTCAGCAGGTCATTTAGTACAACAGAGGTGGTCTGACTGGTTTCTCATGCCTCACTGGTTTTGTGGAGCAGCCTACCACAGGACAACCTTGTTCTAGTTGTTGGTCGTAGAGATTGCCTGTCACGGGTGGCAGGAAGAGGTGCTTCGGCCATTCGGTTCCCATCTCGGTATATTTGTTGAGCATTCTCTAGAGAACTAACAGTTTTCAGCCAGGCAGAATGGAGGATGACAGGGTCCCCCTGAGGCTCAGTTCAGGTTCCCACGGAAGGCTAGATAATGACATGAACAGGCACAACTGTGTGTATCATTCCTGGTACAGAAGGAAATTCTTTGTTACTGAAGTCCACTCTTCTGTTTGCAGGCAGCTCAGCCAATGTCAAGGAGAGGCCTTTGCTTGGGCTCCGTCCTTTCTCTCACCACCTTGCTAAGAAGAGTTGGCTCTTAATAAGCCACCGTATGCCTGTCTGCCCTTTTCCAAGCTGGTCTGCCTACATTGCCAAGTGACCTTAATAATGCCTGCCACGTTTAAATTCACGAGCAGATGTTAGGTTGAGAAGCCCCTGAATGCAAAAATTTGAATTTGTGGTGCAGGCAAATGCTCTTGACTTCTCAGGGTGCATAGCTGACAGTGGGGGCGGGGGTGGGGACATTGGGGGAAGGCCTGGCTCCTGACAGGTCTGTAGAAAGCTCTCAGGGCAGCAGGTAAGTTGAACCCAGTTGCTAAATCACTTACCTTTGTTAGGTGATCCCCACATGTCACTGCTGTGGCCTAAAACATCTCAGTGACCACGAAACTGTTTGGGTCTTGCGCATCTTTCTGCATTTTTTCATTTAATGGCTACTTTTCTGCTGCTGCTGCTCTTTCCGCTCAGGGTTGGAGATTGGGATTTGTGTCCACTCTCACTGTGCTAGGCCTGCAGAGGGAGTTTGTTTTCTAGAACTGCTTTGTTTTTACAAAATGCCAGTATAAATACTTTGGGTGTGTATGTATGTAGGGGGGGGGGGACTTCCGTCATGTGCTTTACATAAGAAAACGGTATCTTCTTTACCCTTGCTCAGTGCTACCAAATGGATATTTGGAAATTTCTTTTCCTTCTGCACAGTAAAATCCCTCACCAGGTCTGAGGCCTCGCTCTAATTAAGGCCTCACTGTGCCGCCCTTCTCCCCACCACTGAGCTGGCCGAGGAGTGCCTGCCTGAGGGCCTTACAAGCCAGTGAGATGAGAGAACAAAAGCCACCAGCCGAGAACGTGGTTAAATCCGAGAAGGGCCCTGCCCTCGTAATCCTCACCCCACCCCCTTTTTCTTTATTTCTATGACTGAGAAAGGGGAAAGGAGGGTTTGGGGTTTTTTTGTTTTTTGTTTTTTGTTTTTTTTCTTTAAGTAGGGACAGGGAGTAACTTCAGAGCATGCAGGGTATTGGAAAATTCACATGCAGAGAACAGGAGTGTCATCTGGGAAGTGAAATGGGGTGGAGGCAGACAGAGAGGACAATACAAAGGCAGGTTGGAGTGCAGAGAATCAGAAAATGGGAAGAAAGGGAGCAGTCAGCAGTCAGCGAAGAGCAAATGGAGAGGCTGCTTGCCTTTGAAGCCGGGGGTACAGGGTACAAGGGAAAAGTGGAGAGGGCTTGCTGTAGAGAAGTCTTGGAGAGCCCTCAAGTGTAGGCCAGCTGCAAAGAGAGAGTCCTAAGCCACTCTGGTGGTCTTGAGATTTTTGACAGTGTTCGCTTGATCCACATTGCCTATTGGGCAGCAACCATTGATGGATCTTCTCAGGAGCCTTATAACATCTCCCTATTGGGATCCATGAGGAACTTTGTATCTGAGGTGTCCTGGAAAGTTTATTTAAGCTGGGCATGGTACCATACACCTTTAATCGCCACACTCCAGAGATGAAGACAGAGCTCTGAAAGTTCAAGGCCAGTCTAGTCTACATAGTGCATTGCAGGCCAGCAGGGTTATAGAGACCCTGTTTCAAAAAACAAAGGCTCGATTCTTCATGCTAAGAATGCCAGAGAAGACCTCCCCCACTGTCCTATTAGATCTCCACCAGTGTTTAAACAAGATGCAAAAGTGTTTAGTTTGTGCTGTGCCCAAGTACTGTTGGAGCTACAGGGCAGAGACTGGAGGTTTACCTGTAAGGTTTGGGAGAAGGACAGACAAAGGGACCAGTGACCCAAGGGCAGCATAGACTTTATTTGGGAAAAGATGTGGAAGGATATAATCCTAGGACAGAAAAGGGGAAGGGGATGGAAAATGTCCCTTTTCTGGCCCCAGGGGCCGGACAGTGCTTAAGGTAGCCAAAGGAATAAGGTGAACAATGGGTTAAAGAATGTCTATGAGCAGGCTGGAGAGATGGCTCAGCGGTTAAGAGCACTGACTGTTCTTCCAGAGGTCCTGAGTTCAAATCCCAGCAACCACATGGTGGCTCACAACCATCTGTAATGAGATCTGATGCCCTCTTCTGGTGTGTCTGAGGACAGCTACAGTGTACCTATAAACATAAAATAAATAAATTTTAAAAGAATGTCTATGAGCAATAAATAAACTTTTCCACAAGCCTTTACTAAGGGGTGGTAGGTTAGGGAGGGCAAGAATCTAGAGATACGAGTTACTTTAGTTCTAAGAATTGTTGATTTTTTAACCAAAGTAGGGTCTTTATAAAATGGTGTAACCATGGCTAATAGTAGCCCAAAATGCCTGCTGTAAGCTGCAGGTCCAAGAAATTCTCTCTCCTAAATCCATGCTTCTCTGCACTTGGTTCCCTCAAAGCCTGCCTCCTCCTCCCCCCTTCCCCCTCCTCTTCCTCTCTCCTTCCTCTCTGCCTCCCTCCCTCTTCTGTGTGGTTTGTACTCCTTGACCATCCCCAGAGGATATTCTGCCTGAATTGCTCAGTCTGCAGAAGAACCAGGACAGGGGGGCATGGTAACACTTAATATGTTCTTTCTTGCTTGCCTCTTACAGAAATTCAAACCAGACTCACTTGCCCCAGGCATGGCTCTTTTTCTCTCACTGAAGGACCTGGCCTGAGAAGTTGTTCCTTCTGGAGGTCATCTGGGGAGTCAACTGCAGACTCATGCTTAATTCCTGGTTTAGTTCCCTTCCACCAAACCAACTGCTTTCAGTTGCAGGGAAACTTAGCTGGCTTTTAGAAATAAAAGATCAGACAGAAAGTGGCTGAGGCCTTTTTTCTTTTAATGCAAAATAAAAAAATTTTAGTAGGAATATGGGGTAGGGTGTTTGCCTAGCATACGTAAGGCCTTGGGTTCAGACCTCAGCAATGCCAAAATAAGAAAATAAAACTTCAACAAACTGAGTTTAAAGATGGTGTTGACTTTGCTGGCGTTCACTAAAGATCTGTGACTCAGGCAGCCCCTGATCTATAAAAACCATGGGCTGCGTTGGACCTGGAAGAGGAGCCAGATTGTACAGGGCAGCTTGAGCGAGAACAGAGAGGTTCACGTTGGGCTTCTTCAGGTTTCTTCCCTTGTGAGGGTTAAAGCAGAGGGACTTCCTTATCTGGCCACCAGAGCTGGCCTACTTCAGGACGATCTACTGATTTCTCAGAAGGTCAAGCACTAACCTTAATTCCGGTTTAGTATTTGGGACCTTAGTGAGAGGGACTCCGTTGTGGTTCACCTATTGGGATCGGAAGTGTCCCAGAGCTTTTATCTAAGCTGGGCATGGCACGATACACCTTTAATGCCAACACTCCAGAGGCAGCCAAAGTCAGAGCTCTGGAAGTTCAAGGCCAGTCTAGTCTACACAGTGCGTTGCAGGCCAGCAGGGCTCTAGTGACCCTGTCTCAGAAATATAAAACAACAAAACCAGCGAGTGGAAGCAAAGCTGAGGGTCTTGTGGGTTTCCACAGATTTTTGTATCAATGAAAGAAAATATGAAATGCAATGTTAACTATAATAACTACAATAGGTACGGCTGTGACTGTGCCCTTCACCATTATGGGCAATGGCATTTGAATTTCATATGGTTTCTTATCATATAATGTTCTTCCTTTTGACACTCCACCCAGTCACTTAAAAATGCAAACCTTGGGCTGGAGAGACGGCTCAGCAGATTAAGAGAAAACAATGCTTTTGCAAAGGACCCAAGTTGGATTCTCAGAATCCATCTTGCTCACAGCTGTCTGTCGCTCTAAGTCCAGAGGATCCAATGCCTCTGGCCTCCTCAGGCACCTGTGCTGTGTGCACACACCCCACACAGACACATATTATGAATACACATAAGTTTAAAACTATTTTAAGCTGAAAAATATAAAGCTATTTTTAGGCCATATAAAAGTAGGTCACAGGTTAGATTTATATTTGAAGATTGATCCTTCCTTTCTTCCTTCCTTTCTTCCTTCCTTCCTTCCTTTCTTCCCTTCCTCTCTTATTGAAACAGGGTCTCCCTTTGAAGCCCAGGCTGGATTTAAACTCATGGTCCTCCTGCCGTAGTTAACAGAGTACTGGGATGACAGGCATAGATGACGATTCTATTTTGTAAATTATAATCTGTTCTGGGAACCCATTGGCCAGATTGAGTCAATACGTTTTGTTTAATTTCTAATAATATTTTTAAAAACTGTGTGCGTGCGTGTGTGTGTGTGTGTGTGTGTGTGTGTGTGTGTGTGTGCATGTATATGCATGGCATGCATGTGGAGATCAGAGGATAAGCTGTAGGGGTCTGGGAATCAGATGAAGACCATCAGACTTGGCAGTACATATCGTCACCCACCGAGCCATTCCACTGGCCCTGTTTCAGGAAATATTTTCTATTTAGTGTTGTCTTCTAATTTTATTCCTTTTTCTTAGAAAGCTAAGATCTGCAGACTGTGAAATAGCTAGAGCCTTACTGTTTTACACCAACCATTTTAATCTCTTATCTACACGCAGCGAACCTTTTAGTACAATTTAATGTTTGTAGACACACTGTATGTTTCCCTATTTGATATCACAGCACAAACATTTTATACCATTTGAAAGTCCTTCACAAGCTTAACCTTTTCAAACTTTACTAGGAAAATCTTGAACGTATGTAGAAGCAAAAAGGCTTCATGCACATCCCCCTTCCTCCACTCCAGTTCTTTTGTTATTTCAAAGGAAATCCCACAGCTAGCTCAGGCTGTCCTGGAACTCTCTCTGTAGACCATCCTGGCTTCGAACTCAGAGATCTGCCTGCCGCTGCCTCCGAAGTCCTGAAACTAAAGGCCTGCACCACTAAGCCCGGCTTTCATGCCTCAATTTTTTTTTTTTTTTAATCTCTGACTCTTGAGCCCAGTTCTCTAAAAGAGATAGACTCTAAGAGAAAAAAAAAAGGTCTTAGAAAAGAAATACTGAACTACACAGGGCTAAAAGGATAATGTCTGCAACTTTGGAAAGTTCAGGAAGGGGAAATGTGGAGAGGGAGAGAAGCAGGGAAAGGCCCACCACCACCCTTTTAGTTCTTCTCCAAGCTTGAAATATTTCTTTTTTTTTTTTAAAGGCTTTAAACTGTAGATTATTGAAACTATATATAGCCTCGGGGCCAAACCCGAGTGCCAAATGCCATCGAGTCTCATGGGCAACATATGAATTTGTCCAATTAGGTTATTAAACCAGCACAACTCTAAGTATCACATAGACCATCTCATAGGACACTGAATTTCATGCACTCCACACACTCCCCTTGTCTTTGATCCCTGCTGCCTTGTAGAGGACACCTTGTGTGGGTTTGAAAGGGCAACGTTTTAGTCTTTTTAGCTGCTATCTTGGTGTCCTGTGAAGAAAGGGGAACTGTCAGTGTTAAGCTGCCCCCTAATCTTAATCAGAAAGCACATGCAGTATAACAGAAACGTGGGAATGAAACGAAATGAGACACAAAACAAAGACAGCTTCCTGGGCAGGGCCTAGGAGCTGTGGATCAAAGATGAGCAAGGAGACAGACTTTTAAGGAGATTTGAAGTCTTAGACTCTCTTTTTGTCCTTTTTTAATGAATTGAAATGGAAATTATTACAAAGAAGACACCACACGTAGTTGTTTCGGAAAAGAAAATCGTGAAGGAAACCTTTACAGAAAAAAGAGCATACTTATGATAAGACGGGATGTTTCTGGAAATTTCCAGATAGCTCCCCCATCCTCAGAAGGATGACTGAGAGAGTCCAGTTATGAGGAAGGGTGGAAATTTTTGAAGGACTGGTTTATTACATAAGATTCAGGCCATTGCTATGATAGTTTAGTTATTAAAACAATGTGAGGAAATACTGCTTGCTTCCAGAGAAATATTTGGCTCCAATAAGAAAAAGCAAAACAAAGCAAACAAACAAACAACAAAAAAAATGCAACTGTTTGTGAATGCCCTGCTGGCGGTGAGGGCATTCCACATGCTAAGACTCTTAAAGCCAGAGCCAAATTTCACTAGTCACAAGTTGTTGACAGGATCTGATCAGGACACCTCCTGGAACACCCTGGAGTCAGACTTAGGTCATAGGTCCCAAGTGACCCTAGGTGATCACCCATGGAAAACCACTATAAACAAGAGAGGCCCTAACTCAGAATAGTTGACCTTCAATCCTCACACCTGCGTGAAATTAGAGAGCAAGTGTTTCACATGTATTATTTAATTCAATTTAAAAACCACCTAGGAGGTAGACATTAATACTAAAACATACTGCACGTTAGACACCAGAGCTGAAGGTCAGAGAAGTGGCCTTATATAACGGCAAACCCAGGCTGTCAGCACAGGACTGCAGAATCCAAAAGGCCAACCAGCCTTGCCCGCCACCTCCCCAGCAGTCCCAGGGAATCAGCGACAGCAATACAGCTTACAGACTTCCCGATCTATGGGCACTAGTTTTAAAATCATTCCCAGCCTCAATGGAAACATACAAACATGCAATTAGACCAGGAGCTTCTTTGGTTTTGTTTTTTAAGGTTGGTATCCGCCATTGCCAGCAAGTTAGCTCAGGCTTTGTGGAAGTTCTCCCTGGCAGTTATGTAGACAAAAACAGTTCACGCTCCTTTTTTTTTTTAAAGGGGAAAATGAATCATTACTTAATAAATGCAGTTTAGTGGAGGTAATCTGTGAACACTGGCCTATGGAGCGAGAGAATAAAAGCGTGCTTGGCATTGAGAAGGTCGGGAACTGCTCTTTACATGTGTATGCACGTTGCCCAACCTGTCAGCCTTCACAAATGGTGTCTGCATTTTTAAATGACACCATTTTTTCCTGCATCGTTTAAGGGACTCTACTTTGCATATAGTATTAAAATCTACTCAACTCACCAAAAAATGATCATATTCTTAATGCTTGGTCAGGAACTGGAGTGCATAAATGGCAAGCAACCATATTCCAGGAAAATACCCCTTTTCAAAACCTTAATGTTTCGCCTGGGAGCGAGTCTTTTCCAAAGGACAAAAAATTAAAAAAAAAAATTTAAAAATCGAAGACTCAATGCTGGATGGCTCAAAACAAACACCTGCATTTAGGTGTGCATGAGGCAGTAGGTGCCACATTGCGAATCTGTGTAGGAAGGATGCCAGCGGACAGTCGGTGGCTTTTTATTTTATTTTATTGCATGAGACAGTTAGTTCTTATACCATGGTGGGAAATAATCCAGGCGTCCCCTGACAGCCATGGGAAAGCACAGGTGACACCCTGATCCTGAGAACTTGATGCCCTTAAAACTGCATAGGGCTCGAATGTACGAGGCCCGCGCTGGGTGCAGGGCCTGTTCTGTGGCTGCGCAGCCCTGTGCGAGCCTGGCTCTGCAGCGGTGGCGCCGGCTGTGCTGAAGCTTTGCGGCCCGCAGCGCCCCTGAAGCCTGCGCGTCGGCGGGCGCCCGAGGTCTAGCGACCGTCGGGCCTGCACTGCACCAGTGGCGGACCAGGGCGTCCGGGCCCAGCCGCCGGCGTCCATTTTCTGGGCGGCGCTGCGGCCGGACTCGCAGGTCCGGAAGCGCCATGGACCCCGCGGGAAGCGCGCGGGCGGCGGAGCGGAGCCCCGTAAGTGCGCCGGGGCCTGCGCGTCTCCAAAGCGTGGGGGTGGGGAGGCAGGAGCCGGTGGGCAGCGCTGCAGCCTTCCCCGGACGCGCAGCGGAGCTTACGGAGCAGTCGGCGCCCGCAGGTGCCCGCGTCCCGCCCCACCAGGCTCGGCTGCAGGGGGGCAGCGGGGAGTGACGCGTACCTGGGGCTCGGGACTGTCGTACCTCCCCTCCCCTGAAGCACAAACCCGAGCTGCTTCCTGACCCTACCGGATCGCGTTGAGATTCTAGTGCGACACCAAGCCCCTGGAATTGAACCGGACGTTCAAAGGCAGGGCCCTGCCCCCAGGGGTTGCAGCCTCGGCCTCCAGCTCCTACTGCAGCGGTCTGTCTGTTGGGACAATTCAACAGTCAGCCTTTAGACACTTCTTTGCAGGTCAGCTGATAAATAACCTGAGATTTTAATCTATCTGCGCTTCCACTTTATTAACTCCTGCTTTGCGGTGGGTAAGTGCCTGATTCCTATTCTGGATGTTGGGCCTGATTGAAAAACCCATGTAATGATCTATTCTAAATGATAAACGTTTGTGTAGTATATGCCTATTTGAAAGGTTAAAGGCCATTCTCCTAATTGGGGAGCTAAAGTGCTTGCTCTGGTTCTCACGGCTGGAAAGAATAGTTTTGTTGTGGTTTCAGAGAAACTTATAGCGTCTCGCTGTAGCTAAGATCAAAGAGCAGAGTTTGTGTTTTGTGACAGGGTCTGGCTAAGGAGCCTAGAACGTTTAATATGCTAGCAGCCCAGGCTGGTTTCGAACTTGCAACTTGCAGCGGTCGGCTGACTTCGAGAATCATAGGCCTTCTACCAGTGTTTTTCCGAGACCAAGCATTCATTAGTAGAATTCCGTTGATGGGTCACTGCTGAAAATTTTTAAAAGATTAGAATATGTAGTACGATAGGAAGGACTAGAAAAAGTAATCGTTGCGAAGTTTAATGGCGCCTTTGGCTTATGTAACATAATTTGTAATAAAATGGGTCACTGTCAAAAAAAGCCTTTAGGACTCCAATTTCATGTTCTGGGATGCAGATTTTTTGCTCAAATCAATCTTTGTGCTGATGTTAACCTGGGTTTGAGTCCCAGCACTCACTCAGTGTGACCTCCAGCAACAGGTTCACAGCTGTAAAATGGGGAACTGTTCCCTACAGCTGAGGGGTGTTACAGAGATTTACCCATCCACTGAGAGCACTCGGTGCAGTCCCCGATTTACCGAAGGCATCTCTCTCATTTACTTCCCGCAATGACTCTTGCGGCTGAAGTCCTGAATCCTGAATCACTGCGTTTTCATCTTTTCTTAGATCTTGCTGTGGAAGACATGGAGGGCCCAGAACCAAGGATTTCCAAGTGATTTCTGCCAAAGCACAGAAGCTAACTCTGTTAAGGCTGGCATGTTCTAACTGAGGTAACTGAGGGGTCTGTCTTTCCTTAGTCTGCGTGAGAAAAGAAATGGCAGTTTCTGAAAGACTCCTCAAGGTGTCTGAATCCTGAGCTCGACCTGGCCAGGTTTGGGTACTACAAAATTTCCATGACTCCCAAGCAGTCTGTTATTAAGGACACGTGGTGTGCCAGGCCTCTGTGCCGAGGGAGAACTAGCAAACAGAGCTTCAAGGCAGCAGGCTTGGCATGTTAGTTCCGCTGGTAGATGTGCTGATGAGAACTTGTGTGTGTGTGTGTGTGTCTTGATAGCTCTGTGGCTTCCTCAAGTCGTAAGGACCCTAAGCAAGATGGAACCCCAGAGCATTCCACTGAGTTTTGTTGTCACTCGCAGTGGGTTGAGGTCAGGGCAGACGGGCCGCCAGCCTCTCTACTTGCTGTAGAGTGTGCAATCATGAAGAGACATTTTCGGTTCTCATGCAGATGTCTGGACAGCCCAGCACTCTAAGGTGGTAACACTGTACAAGGCGGTGACAGAAACAGCTACGGTTTGCCAAACGGTTGTGTGTCTCTATGTGTGGGGCAGTGTGTTAATAATTTACTCCTCTGAGGGCTGGAGGGAGTGGTTAGGAGCACTGACTGCTCTTCTAGAGGTCCTGAGTTCAATTCCCACAACCACATGGTGAGTCACAGCCATCTGTAATGGGATCCGATGCCCTCTTCTGGTGTGTCAGTTTCCTCCTCTACGGTACTCTGAAGAGTCAAGAAAGAGGAGGATTGAAATGTGCAAACCGTGGCAGGTCGTAGAAGGCTTTGTGGCTAGCTCTTCCTTCATGGGCGCAGTCTTTCAGAGTGCTTTGCTAGAGCCACACCGCTCTCAGTTAAATGCATGTCCTCCAGAAGCCTGCAGTCTAAATTCTACCTAAAGTCAAAAGGCAGAGTTGGTGGGCAAGCCCACAGTCACCGCTCTCCCTAACTGCCACCCCAGCAGCCCCGCAGTGCTGCCTGCCACGGGGTCAGGCCACAGCCAGCGACGTTTCCAAGTTCTTGCTTTGCAATTCGAACTTTAATTCTTGTCCACTTCTAACATCTACTAATCGTATAATTTCAGTTGATACACGATCACGAGGCCTCTGGATTCATATATCATGTTATTGGACTTCTCTGAGGTTCTCGGGTATTCAAGATGTTTATGCTTTTATAATTGTATTAGTCATGTCGCGTCTTTAAGGGGGGAATTATTTGTTCAGCTGTCAGCGATTTGCTGTTAGTAATCAACAGAAGGATGCTGGAGACCGACTTACGTCATTTTCGTTTTCAAAATGAAATCTAACTTTAAATTGGCCATTTTTCCATTCCTGTCACTTGCAATTGAGACCTTTTTAAAAAAAAAATGTATGTACATAACCCATAGCTGGGGGTGGGAGAGGAAGCAGTTTGACAAGAGAAGTTTTTGATTCAAAGCAATTTCTTAGCTTTTAGTCCAGCTGACTTTGGCCTTCTAAAATAGAGCAGTTGAAGAAACACAAGCACTTCTTCGTGATTTATGGGATGGAAAGCCAAATGGTAAACCTGGGAATTGCGTTAAAGGCTAGAAATCAGATTACGGGACCTGGCTGCCACTTGTTACAACATAAGTCTCATAGGAAAACAAAAGAGACACGGACCTGCACACGGGCTTGGGAACTTTGTGAAGTTCTGTAAATGTTAGGCGGCAAATGTTTATCAAGTGGCCATCACAAGTATGACCCCACTAAAGGGGCTAGAGAATTCAACCGAAAAACAACGGGAACTTCCTCCTCAGACGGTCGATAGAGCTTGAAAAGGCGAACAAGAAACACACACACACACACACACACACACACACACACGCAGAGAGAGAGAGAGAGAGAGAGAGAGAGAGGCAGAGAGAGAGAGCCAGAGACAGACAGAGACAGAGAGCAAGAGAGAGAGAGAGAGAGAGAGAGAGAGAGAGAGAGACCCCGCCCTCCTGTCCTCCTGTGTGTGTGTGTGTGTGTGTGTGTGTGTGTGTGTGTGTGTGTGTGTGTGTCCAGGCAGTAAATGTAAAAAGAAGTCTTTGGTAATTGGAGGAGGCTTTTGCAGTAGGAGTAGAGAAAGACAGAAAGCTCAGCGTGTGATCCATGAAAAGCATCAAGTCCAATTGAGTTAGAACTGGTCTATACAGGCGTCCAGGGTGAAATGGAACTGGAGAATATTTGTTGCTGAACAATAATGGTCTTGAATGCCAACTAGGAAATTGGAATGTGTTAATCAATGGTGTCATTAAGGCTCTCTGAACAAGGAAATGTCATGGCCCTGCCTGAGGAGCCTGTCCGTGTGCATAGCTTAGAGGAGGTTAGGAGGAGAGGCAATAAGAAAGAAGGCTGCGCAGTCCTCTAAGGAAAGGGGCAGGCCCAGAGATGGTGCTCTCACGGGGTAGCAAGTGGGGAAATGAGAAAAATGGCAGGCAGCTGTCTTGCTGGAGAAAGAGTACGGGATGCTGCTAGCATAGCATTCTCAGAGCCCTGGTGCCTTGGGGACCCTGGGGCACTGAGGGTAAAGCACTGAAGCCGCCATCTTTCATCTGGACCCCTTAGGAAGGGGAAGGCCAGATCGGGAGCTATGGGTATACGGAAAAGATGAAGAGGTTTCCCATTAGAGTATAGGAAGAATGTGGTTGAGTATTGAGCCTTTTAAGAAAAGAAATGACCAGGGAGACAGAAAGAACCCTGTAAGGAGAGCAAAAAGCCTCAGAGGAGTATGCTTCCAGAAGCCTCTAGAACAAAGCTTTCCTCTGATAGGAGGGATGGGTCCAAGAACACGAGACTGACAAGGGGTGCATTATGTGTTTGGGGGGCATTTTCCTTTGCAAGGTAATGTGATATGCACAATGAATATTAAGTGGATTCGTTTGCATAAGTTTCTAGCTTGCATAAATCGAGAATAAATCTTGTACAAATCCCTGACCTTAGCATACTCCCAAACACACGTCTCATTACTAAAATTCAGGCTGCTAAATGTGGTTTTGATAGTGGTATTAACATTGTATCAGTGTCAACAACAGATAAATCAGACTCTTTCTTTATTTCTTTTTAATATTTATTTATTATATGTAAGTACACTGTAGCTGTCTTCAGACACACCAGAAGAGGCATCCGATCTCATTACAGATGGTTGTGAGCCACCATGTGGTTGCTAGGATTTGAACTCAGGACCTCTGGAAGAACAGTCAGTGCTCTTAACCACTGAGCCATCTCTCCAGCCCCAGAGAATCTTTCTTCAAAGGATAGATTAAAAACAACCAACCAAACAAACAAAAACCCTTTCTGTTGTTGCAAAAAGTTTCTAAAAGTAACTCAATTCCATTGCCTTTGAGTGTATATCTATTAAATACTGGGTCTATTTTTTGAGCATATGAGCTTGGTACACTGGGATGAGGATGCTAGAGGCAGATAAACCCAGTCTCTCAAACCAGCTGGGCCATTTTCCAGGCTTGTGAAGTGCACAAAGTCCTGCTAAGCTGAGTTTTTCCTTTCTAAGCTCAAATTGGTCTGTTTTGAAACTTTTTTTTTCTTTTTTTCGGAGCTGGGGACTGAACCCAGGGCCTTGCGCTTGCTAGGCAAGCGCTCTACCACTGAGCTAAATCCCCAACCCCTGTTTTGAAACTTTGAGTGATAATTTGATCAGTAGCTACAGTGTGGCAGGCAACTGATAAATGATGCTTCCCTTCCTCTCACAATCTGTCCATTTCTGCTAAGATGCTGCTGCCCGAAGCCTGGTCTCCCAGCCTCATTTTAATGTATTTATTCCAACCATTACACTGTTGTAGCGCGCGCGCGCGCGCGCGCGTGTGTGTGTGTGTGTGTGTGTGTGTGTGTGTGTGTGTGTGTGTGTGTGTTGAAGTGACCAGGAGTTTAGTATGGGCCAAGGCTTTACCAGGGTGGTCTTAGGAGATGGCTGTAGTAGTTAAAAACACTTGCCATTCTTACAGAGGCCTTCTTCCCAGCATCCAATATGGCACCTCACAATGGGCTGTGCCTCCATTTCCAGGGCTCCGGTGCCCTCCCTGGCCTCCACACGCATGCCAGGTGATCAGGAATGGCATCACCCCACCTTCCATTGCTCCCTGCGGTGTAACCACAGCGGCCTTCACTGCTCTGTGTGTTCGTGTGACCCCACAAGCCTTTCGTCAGCTCTGTCAGGATCGTGATTGGTTCCTGAATGTAAGTGAGGGTTTCCTTTCTTACAAATAGATCTCGCTTTCTGCTGAAACATATATCCTCTGGTCCTGCGGTCCCTGACATGACTCAGCCATTTTCTCCACTGCCTCAGCGCTGAATCACACATCTGTTTGATGGACGTGTCACCGTCACATGCTCTGCGTGCTTGCTGAATCACACCTCCCGTTTGTGTCCCCTTCCTCTGGCATAATGGGGTTTCACCTTTGCTTTCGTGGGAAATGACAGGAGAAGAATCTGCTAACGCGGGTGACTGAGCGGAGTTGTCCCAGGGCTGGGCCTTAGCGCCTGCTACCCTTGGGGCCTGTGCTAACTGGGGTGAAGAAAACAACCCTGACCTTCAATTTCTTTTTTCCTACCAAGGTCCAGTGATTAGGGTGTCTCAGCCCCCTTCACCATGAGTTGACTTTTTGCACAGATGTGCGGTCAGTCACCTGGAAGGACACATCCCTTCCTAAACAGAAATAACTTCGGAGTGAATTCTTACCCTGCTTTGGCCTCCATTTAATTTGTCAGCGTTCGTCCTTTTGGTTTTTTTTTTTTTTTTTTTCCTTTTTCTTTTTTTCGGAGCTGGGGACCGAACCCAGGGCCTTGCGCTTCCTAGGCAAGCGTTGGTTTTACATTTTACCAGGAAACTGATTAAAAGGCTTTCTGTTTGTTTTTAAGACTTTTTTCCATTTATTAATTTCTGGCAAAATGCTTTCCACTTCTGTTGAAGAAATACCTGTCGACGTGGTTGTCTTCTTTTATAAATAGGAGTCTTCCTTTTGATCCTAACGGCCGTCTTGCTTTAAAAATAATGTGTTTTTCCCCACGAGGCTCCCTTGCTCGGGAGATAGTAAACGCTCTGGTGGTTACTTACCAGGGTATTCAGCAAAGAAACCCAGTATTGGTGGGAAAAGAAGGTTCTCGGCCAGGAGGGAGAGTGTCTCCAGAAGGTACCCTGCTTGTTTGTAGTGTGCAGGCCCAACCCGGTAGCCATTTTCTGCACTGAGTGTACACAGTGAAGCCCCGCCCATTGTGCAGCCTGTGAGCGTGTTTTCTAAAACGAAAGCACAGGCAGAGACTGGAGCATTCACGTAGCATAACCTGTATTTAGGTTATTTTTAAATAAGTATACTTACAGCACAGTGGTTCTAAACAGCAGACTGTGGGCTTTTGTCGGGGGAGGGGTTTTTTTTTGTTTTGTTTTGTTTTTTTACTTTTTTACCATGTAGATAAACTCTCTCTCGAACATGTGAACGTTTAAATACCCAAATAGTGCCCGAAAAACACATTCTGAGTTTTGTTGTTGTACAGAGATTACCTCTCAGTGTAGCCCAGGCTAGCCTCCAACTCATTTTCCCACCTCAGCCTCCCCAGTGCTGGAGTTACAGGCTTCCAACATCACTTCTGATACATTCTGCTTTAATGAAAGTAATTCCTGAGCGGAATTGGCAAAAACATGCCAAAATGTAGTTCTTTATATTTTTTTCCCACTACCAGCCATTTTTTTTCCTTCTTGTTTTCCTCAGTCTAGACTATTACACATCCATTTGTACGCTGGCCAGAGTTTCTGTGGCCTTTCCATAGTCAAAAAAGCCATGCGCTTGTCTCCTCAGGCCTTCTGGTGTGCTTGTTCAACCACTCTGCAGATTACTCAGGGTTGCCAAGTTCTAGGAGGAAGTGGCTTCCCCAGCCCCAGAGGCCTCAGAGGCCTATGCCACCTTACCTGGCCTCTTTCAGGGATTACTGCTGCTAACGGTGGCTTCACACTGGAAACATAGAGGAGGGATTATGGGAAATGTAGGAGATGGAAATGGATGACTAGGGGAAGTACAAACATCTAAGGCTTGGTCCCGAACCGATGATTCTGCACCTTGACATCCTGTGTCTAGAACTCTGTGGGAAATCATAGCAGATGTGAGGTTGTCAGTTGAAGGTAGAGAGGTGAGAGCAGACTCAGGCAAAAGCACCAGAGTTGTCTCCCAGGAATTCCTGATGTACAGTGACCACTTGGACTATTCTCCAGACCAAGAGGGTCAGCTCTGTGTCTCCATGACACCTCTAGAGAAGAAAGGAGCAGGTTTGCTTTGTGTCTTGGTAGATGTGTCTTCTTGTGCTGTCGCGTTGTCTTGAAGCTCTGACTGCCAGGCTTCTCTGGCTGTCATTTTGTCCTTGTCATATTAGGGAGGGCACAGCGAAGCAGTGGGATGATGTCAACTCAGAGTCCTCTAACACAGTTAGAGCTAAATAAAGTCCTGGGTGTTACCCAGCCATTACCGTCCCCTGTCACAGCACCTGCTCAAGGTGAAGATGGGCCTCTTCCTTTTAAAGGCAGGATGTGGTGATCTGATGGTTCAGTCAGCTCCTGAAGCATTGGGAAACCCCATCCTGAAAACACACAGACAGACGGAAGGGAAGAATTTGTGCTCTGCCTCCAGGATTCATGTTAGGAGTTTCCCTATAGGAGCAAATAGGCTGGAGAACGAGTGCCTCCCAGATACTGTGCACGTGAGGGCGTCATGGAAACCTTGGGTACTGACATGGCATGATTTCAATTTTAGGACGGTACGTCACTGGACAGATGAAATTTTAGAAACAGTAAAATTTGTAGTGACATTTTAGAATTTTGGTTTCTTAAAAAAAAAAACCACCAAAAATATTATAAGAATGTGCTTTTGTTTTAATCCCAGGTGTGGGGATGTGGCAGCTGACCATGATTTACCTCATGCTCTAGCAAAGGCATGGTTTTGCCAGCTGCAGATAGTTTCTGTGACTGTGTGGTGTTTGGAATTCTGGGGACTTTTCAGAGGGTATATAAATGTGAGGGCCCCAAGAGGCAGGGTTGGTGGTCACTTAGGGGGCCTGTGTGTGGTTTGTTAGTAGCCATGGTCAAAGAAGAAACAAATAGAAAGACATTAGATTTGGGGATCTCTTGCCCTTCTGTCCTTGTTTCTCTCCTATCTGTGTTTGGGGGTCAGGACCAGGGGAGGGGGAGGGGAGGGAAGAAGAAAAAGCTACAAGACCAGCTACAAAAATTGAAGTACCTTAAACTTACATTTTCTAGATTAAGGTCTAAAACTCAAGTCTGTACAAGTTCAGGTAGGTAATATGAGCATTAAACACAGGCTAATAACAAGAGGATAGAAGTAGTTCTAATACAGCATGCCTTTTATTTAAGATTTATTTTGCTTCTTAAGTATCTGAATGTGGACGGGAGGTGTGTGTGAGCGCAGGTACCCACTTGGATTGGAGGAGTCTAATCCTCTGGAGCTACAGTTATAGGAGGTCGTGAGCCACCAGAGGTTGTGCTAGCAACCAAGCTTGGGCCCTTCTCCAGCTCTCCAGCCACAAGACTTTCGAAGACCACTGTGGATGCTTAGAGACTTACTGTACACAGGCCGCTGTCAGTTGTGGATTATGCTATATACAGTCTGAGTCCGCCCATCAGGATCACCACAGTGGCAGCCCGTACAGTCTTTTCCTATAGAGTCCGGGGCCCAAGCCGAGGAAAGGTAATAACCGCTGACCTTCCCTTCTCTATGTCACTGCATAGATCACCCCCTTCATATATATAGCTATGCCCATTTCATGTGAGCAAAATCGTAAGGTCTGTAACAGAAAGCGACCTATGGTTGTGCTCTCTGGAGAGGTATCAGGTACACATGGCAACATGTGTCAGGCTGCCCAGTACTGGGTAAAACTGGAGGAAGCCATCAGCAGAAGTCCTTCCTTATCTGGTCTGTCACTCCAAAGGCAGCAGGATGGAGCCAAGCATCAGGTGGCAGGTACCAACAAAGAAGGACAGCAGGCAGCCCCCTACCCCCGACAGGTGTGACTTAAGGTGTTGACTTAGCAAGGATGCTCACTGCGCTGTCAAGCAGCGGCTTTCTGAGTTGTCTGGGATTGTGGGCATGGCTCTCTCCCCTTCTATGAGTGTCACCGTGGAGGATGAAATGCTCTCCCTTCTCAGCATCTTTTAGAGACTCCTCGCTCTTGGTTGTGTGTGCAGCACTCAGCACAGGGCCTCACACGCAGAAATGCTCGACAGATGTTAGCTTTTGAGATTCCTGGCTTCGCCATGCTCTCCTCATAGCTGTTACCCCTTCAGCAGGGGCAGGGAACCTTAGCTTCCGTAGACGCCACGTAACCCACCTGTGAAGGTGAACAGCCAGCATCTATTAGACCTGAATGGAGACGGAACACACACGTAAGGCAGTGCTGTAGAATTCATTCAGTTTCCCTCACCCTCTTTCACTACAGCTGTCAGTCTTGTTTTGAAACTCTTGAGCACTTAAGGCCTGTTTCTGCCATTACATAAATAAGGCTGTAGGGTTTGGTGTCATGCGGGGTCACTAGGAGGGAGCCAGGATGCAGTTGTTCCAAGGATTTGCTCCAAGGAGTGTTGACAGATGAGAAGCCATCAGAGTGCTGTGGGGAAGTCCTGCTTGATCCTTGGACTGGCAGTGGGGACCTAACCTGAGATCTTGCCTCCCCTGCCACCTCAGTCCTGCTATGTGGAAGAATGCACCTAGGATTTCCCTGACTCGTGTGAGTTGTCCTTTGGGGAACGTTGCTATACACGTAGCGAAACACAGAGACAAACTTATGCAGACGAGTTTGCCAGCTTGCTAACTGGAACATGTTTTAAGGCCGGTCTCCGAGGGTGTGGGCTGGATTCTGTTTAGAAAGAAACGCATTTGGGGTTGGGGATTTAGCTCAGTGGTAGAGCGCTTGCCTAGCAAGCGCAAGGCCCTGGGTTCGGTCCCCAGCTCCGGAAAAAAAAAAAAAAAGAAAAAGAAAAAAAAAACGCATGCTGGAGTAACAGACCTCAATGAGGTCTCAAATTTGAGTCTTCAGACTCAAATTCTGAAGACTGTTAAAATAGTTTGTAAGAAGAGAAATTTCTGTCTGAAGGCACAGAAAACCTTACTGTGTGTCTGGGAAGTAGAAGGATTACGGCAGGGGGAGTGTGTCACTATACAAATAATGGGAGAACTGCTCCCAGTGAAGGTGTCCAGGATGGCAGTAGGTGGTGGGAAGGGACTTGGAGCTGACGCCAGTGTTGGGGACTAGCAGGACGGCCGACTGATCCTAAAGAAACAACTTAGAAATAATTCTGCCATGGTGGCTTGTCCAAACTTTAAGTAAAGGATAGGGGTAAGAACATGTCACTGTATTTTAGAGAGGAAATCAGAGCTTCATAGCAAATTAATCCAATTCGGAAAATGGACTAAGTCTTTTCAGCCCTTCAAAGTGCTTGCCTCTGTTTAGAAGGTGGCATAGTCATTTTAACTCTATTAACTTGTGGGTGTTTGTCTCCTAACATGTAGTACTCTCAGGTGGCCTTTCCCCTGATTCTTAGCCCCGTGGAGTCTCCCAGTACCAGGGAGTGCTTGGGAGTGCCACTGTGTATATAAATGGTCTTTGCAATGGTCCTATTCTTCCTTCTCTGTCAGCTGCCAGGGAACTCTGCTTGCAGTGTCTGGATCCATGCTCTCCTCCCATTCATCTATGAGTTATCGCCATGATGGTTTTACTGGGCTGACTGATGAGGCCTCCCTAAAGGTATGCCTACGACTCAGAACCTGCAAGTGGGGTCTCCATTTGGAAAAATGATCTCATAGATTATCATCATGGTGGAATGAGGTTGTCCAAGATGACCCAGCCACCACACCTTCCCATTCTTCTTAAGGATGAGAAGAGAAAGATAAAAGTGAGAGTCCTGTAGTCATAAGCCAGAGCTAAAGCAGCAAGGAAGGACTCTGCACATGCCCTGTGATCAGAGAGAGCCTGGACCTGTAAACACCTGCTGGGCTTCTGTCCTGTGTTGTAGGGAATAAATCTGTCAAGTGTGTTGATTGTTACAGCACCCTTAGGAAACTAGTTTAGTGCCCCAAACCACCTTTGATCTAAAAACACCTGGGCACTTGTTAAACTCAGACTTATTCTGGGCTATTCCAGTTCAGGGCGACAGCTAGAAACATTTTTATTAAGGGTTCTGGTGGTAGTTGTGGTAGCTTGCCTGTTCCTCTCAGGCTCCTTGAGCCTGTTGTTTTCATTCAGTTGGACAAAATGCATGATCTCACTTGCAGCCCCCGACCCCACGTCAGTGCCCTGTACAGCTTCCTCCAGCGGCCAAGAGCCACCTGCCTTCCCAAGGCTACTTAGAGGGACCCAGGCTTCATTATCCTCTTCCCACGCTAGATCTTGGATTCCTACCTGTTAATGGCTAGGCAGCCATCCTTTTCTCTCTCCTTTAATGTCTCATCGGGAGATTCTCCCACCCATATGACTTGGAAGCCTTGTTCTTCTTTCCACCATGTAGTTAGGGCTAAGGACATTGGGACTAGAGGAAAAGTCCAGGTCCTCATGGTGTGTCACTCCTGTCTGGGGCCCTGCCATTCTCTACCTTTGCATCTCCCATCAGGCCCTGGGAAGCAGCCATCCCTCTGCCTATCCTTCTCCCGATGTGCCACTCCATTTCCTGGCTCTGGAGTTGACTGCTATGTCCCCTCCTGGGTCCCCAGGACTCAGCTCCTTCCCCTTTCCCCAACTTTCCCCACACTAAGCTTAAAGCTCCCTCTTCCTCAGGCCCGGGACCAGATATAGGAGCTTCTGCTAGCCCATTTATGAAGTGGAAATTTCTGGTTTCTTTGGAAATTCAGTTGTGTCATATGATATTTCTGTGGAAGCTGTCTTGTGAAAGGACATGTGATGTTTTGCTGGAGCAGACGCTTGAGAGGGAGTGTGATGTTTGGAAGAGTGCGGGTAGGGCCCTCCAGACAGCGAAAGGTCCCTCTTGCATTGTGACACTGTGTGACACTTCACTGGTCTTTGTTGGCCATGCAACGCTTTGCTAGGCTTCACTTCATAGAGAGAACCATGCCAGAGACTTGCTCATGGTATTCCAGCTGATTCTGGTCTCTTCCACTCAGGCAGGCAGAGCCTCATAGTTCTTGCTGGATCGTACCACTGCCATCGACTGGTGTTTGGTGTTAACTGTTGGGCTAGACTGCTGGTATTCTGACAAGATTGGATCTAAACAGGCCCACAACCTCCTTGTCCTATTAACCATCTTTCTCGAACCCTACTGTTGGTCCGTGGACTAGAAGAGACGTTAAAGCAGTCAAGAACCGTAAATAAGTAGCTGTGGAAGATCTAAGCCTACCTTATCTGTTCTGTGAGACAGCACCTCCAGGAGGAGTGAGAGTGAAGAAGGGAAGGAGTCCAAAAGGTCAACAGGAAAATAGTTCTGTTTCTTTAAGTCAGTATTGGCTCAGACACTTTTAGTAAAATAAAAATCTAAGTAATTTTAGGGGATGTATTTAAAATACATAAGTCATATGTCATACCACTGACTGAACATTTTCTTGCCAAGATCTATTTTTTAACATAATTACCACAATCATCTTGGACATTGCTGTCATTTTACAGAACATATTAAACAAAACGCAATGATCAGGTAATGAAGGACAGCAAAGCAGATAAGGAAAACACCACATGCTCTGTAGCATGGTGATTACATGCAGGCTGGCCAGCGGAAACACACAGAAGTCCAGAAGTCAAACACAAAAGGAGATGGGGGGTTAGTGTTACTAACATTGAGATCACACACACACACACACACACACACACACACACACACACACACACACGTTTTTGAAACCCAGGGCCACACAACCAAGATTAGACTCCATCCTTGCTATATGCTATCTGGTGTTAGGGCTCCAGCCTAACTCTCCTGAGCCTCAGCGTCTTTTGGAATCACTCCAAAGCTGCATGGGCACCATGAAGGAGAGTGAGTTTGTGTGTATGAGAGTGTTTGTGAATGAGATAGGGCCAAGCAGGGTGGATTACAGCCGGGTGCTCTTTCCTTTGTTCTGTGTTGGAGTCCACAAAGTCGGCCTTTGGAAGGAGTCAGGATGGGGAAGGAGGCATTCTGCTTGGTAAGCGGATATAGGAGCTGAGACAATTACAGGCTGTCTGAATTCCATAGCTAGGCAGAGCACAGGAATGCTGGGATCACAAGGCGCTGGGATTGGGTTTGAGAGAATGGAGGCGAAAGGAAATTTTAGTCCAGTATTTGTTGAAACAGAGAGCACAGAGAATGTTGCCTGATATGGCTTTGCACCATGTCCCCTATAAAGATCAGCTGAAGCCTGGAGCCAGGTCACTAGCGCCAGGAATTGTGAGATCTTGTTCTCTCTTTCGGAGGCCGTTCCTTGCAGCTCTGAAGCTTTCTGGATCTGAAGTTAAGAACCCACTTACCCCATGTTCTTAGTGCCTTGACTGTGCACTGGGGTCCAGAGTCGCATGCTGGTGGTGTAGCTTTGGTGATCCTCTTTCAAAAGGAGACTAAGACTTTATCATTCCTATTTTGAAAGATGGAAAAATTCTGAAATGATTCAGGTACGTGCAAGAACATTTCCCCTCACGCCTTTTAGTCAGCACCATCCATAGCGGAAGCAGGAAGCAGCGTAGCACATTTAAGGAACGTCAGTGTCTTTTCAGATGCCATTAGTGCTTTCAACATATCAGCAGGTAGAATGGGATCGGACCAAAGGAACACATTTAAAGAGAGTAAAAATAAACATGGAATTTTGAGTTTTGACTGCAAATTCAGTCCTGGATGTTTGGAAATTGGAGATGGCAGAAAACAAGGAAAGAGAAGCCCACATGCCTTCCTCTAAAAGTGCATAATCGAAGTAAAGCAGACAACTGTGCTTGTGTTTCTTGGCTGCTCCTGCATGCTTAGCTCCTGTCTGACCCAGCACTCCGGAAGCAGCCCCAGCTCCCTTTCACAGGCTGAAGCAGGCTTAGTGATGTCAGGCAGTCTCCAAGGTCAGAGGGTACAGTTCTGGCACAGTGGTTTATGGAGCCTGGTGCCGGAAGGCCTGTGAAACCAGGAGTCTGGAGACCTGTTTCCCTCGGCTTCTCCATAACATTCTCTTTACAAGGGGATGGCTGAAGGAATTAGATTCCAGTCAGGAAAGGAAAGACCTCAAAAGGCCGTAGTGGGACAGGGGTTGCACTTGGGGGTCCCTTGGGGTGAAGGCCTCTCTGGATAATGGTTTCACACAGAATGGGGCAGCCTCAGAACCAGCTCTGGAATCTGTGGCACCTGAAGAATGAGCCCCAGCGGACTCCTCTGTGCTTTCGAGTGTCTAAGTAAAACTGTTCTGTCTTGTTGAAGCTTTTTTTAAATTTTTTTTTTTTGCAAATTTATCCTTCTGGTTTTGAGAGACATTTTGGTGGGAGTGGATTTGCCAGCTTGGTGAGGGTTTCTTTGGGGACGTTACATCATCTTCTAGGCATTGCACTGTGAACCGGAAGTGGGCTTTAGTTATCATCTGCAAACCAACCCAAGTCACAGCCCTGACAAAGCTTCCACCAGGGAAAGGCCCAAGGAACTACCGAACTACGTTAGTGACATTGTCAGACAGCAAGTAAGTTAGCAGACTAGTACATATACTGTAGATCTATAGAATACAGTATACATGCTGTATATATTGTAAACTAAATTGTAGCCAAACAGCTATGATCTTAGGTTCCTGTATTTAAGCAAGAACTAGCTAGGAGGTCCCAAGACTGCACTCTTAAAAATCCCTCCTGCATGCAGACGGAGGAGCAGAGATGGTCTGCAGAGAGTAGAAAGCTAGGTAGTTAAGATAAGACACAGCGCAGGGGAAGGGAAATAAATATAGAAGCCCAAAACAGGTACTATTGGTCTTGTGAATGTTTATTCCCAAATCTATAGCAGGTTTGCATGAGCAAGCTTTCTCACGGAAGAGGGGAAATGCAGGTCACAGAAACGCACTGGCCATATAAGCAGTCTCGTTTGGCCTGCTTCCTACCAGCCAATAAGTAGTTACCTTAAAAGGCTCCTGTTAAACTGCTAATGCCCTTTTGCACCGGCCTAGAAGAAGCATGAGCAGTGCCCACGTTCTGCTACCAGTGCTGTTTGCCCTCTGAAGAGGGCATCAAGAGTTTTCAGTAATAGCAGAACCAGGACGACCTTACACCAAGGTCAGAGTCCCCAGGGTCAGCCGGCCTCACCCTAACTTCTCCTTCGGTAGAACCATATCTCATGAGTAGACTACTTCTAGGCACTGAGGTGCACTGTGATCTTATAGATCAGTGACCTTCACCCCCAACCCTTCCTTCTCTATTACCCCATCTTGTGATAGCCCCTGTGTTAGATGCAATAGGCCATGGATGGTCAGCCTTGAAACAAAAGTAGATAAAATAAAAATAAAAGCTAAAGTGATATTCAACTGCTGTATATTACTTTCTGGTTTGTGTACTTTAAGAAAACGAATTAAAGTGTTATAGGAAATACTGAGTTCCCTTGAATGTTCCCACCCGGGGCACCTGTGAAACATATGGTACCTTTGAGCATATAAGAGAAACGGCCCCTTTCTAATGGGGTACAGGTCACCTGAGGCACGTAGCTGAGCGAGCAGAACACGGGTTCCCAGCTACCACTGGTTGTAAACTATACCTAGGGCACAGTCTAGTAGCCTGGTAACCCTGCCTCAGTCTAGGATACAGTTTGTAAAGCATGCAGTGGAAAGAAGGCCGATACCACACAAGCCTCGGGGACCTCAGTTCCCACTGCACAAGACAAGGAAGTTTAAGTTCTTTCTTTTCTGAGATTCACTTATTTTATGAGTATGCATGTTTGCCTACATGCATTCACATGTGCCACATACATGCCTGTGTCTACACTGGTCAGAAGAGCAGGGCAGATGCCCAGAACTGAAGCTGTAGATGGTTGTGAGCTGGGAATAAAGGTACGTCCTCTGCAGAAGAAGCAAGTGCTCCTAACTGCGGAGTCATCTCTCCAGCCTCAAACCTAAGTTCTCATTCTGTCTTCATGTCCCTGAACTTGAAGTGAAAATCTCAGTTTTTGGGTCAGTCTGTGATTTAAATCCCAGATCAGCCTAAATGATGTCATCCAAGCTCCACAGCCTCTCCAAGTCACTCTTACCGCTGTAAAGTGTGGTCACCATTGGGACCAGCGAGGTGGCACAGCAGGTAAAAGTGCTGGCTACACAAATCTCATACCTGAGTTCAAGCCCCCAAACCCCATTAAAAGCTGAATGCAGTGGCACATATCTATCACAGTGAGGTGAGGGTGGGGACAGGAGAACTGCCCAGAAGCCAGTGTACCGGGCACTGGCATGCACAGGCATCCATAGTCCTATAACCCAGAAGTAGGTCACAGGCCCAGCACCGGCTCCAGGTGAGCTACTCCTCAGTCAGGAAAGCAGGAACTGTGGTCAGAAGCCATTAAAAGTGATTGCAGGGAGCTGTGTGAGTGCCAGAGGGAGGAGGTCACTCGGAAACTCACACAGCCCTTTACATACCTTTGCATACCCCTAACATCAGCTTACACATATGCGGGGCCAACTTTACATTTTTAGTGCTAAGGAAATTCTTGAAACCTTTGGGATTTGAGTCTTACTTTGTGGCTCCGTCTGGCCTGGACCTCATAGAGATCTTCCTGCCTCTGCTTCCTGGGTGCTGAAATTAAAGGTGTGCAGTGCCATACCTAGCCTGGAAATTTTAAAACTGTTGCCAATTCGTTCTAGGTATGTGAGAGAAAGGCCTAGGCCATGGGCTTTAAGCAAAATGTTACCATAGACTTGAAGGACTGTTTTTTCCTTGCCTTCCTTCGAGTCGAAGAAGTGGTAGTGTTAGCTGGGGACAGAAACAGTCATGGTTGCCAGCCAATGGGCTGTGGGGAAGTAATCGGATCCTGTGGGCTCTGACCTCCCCAGTGGCTTACTCCACAGATGACTCCATATTCATATTATGAATCCATAATTTGATGGCATTGCTGGGAGTGTGTGGGAACAAGGAGATGGGACAAGTTCAAGGTCACCCTGCTCATGCCCAGCACTGTTCACTCATTCTGCTCCTGGGCTGCCATGTGGTGAGCAGCCTTTCTCCTCTGTGCTCTTCCTCCGTGATGTTTCCCTCACCCAACATGAACAGACATGAAACTGTGCGCCAAAACAAATCCTCTCTAAAAACTAACACAGTATCATGTTCATCATTACAAACATGGGTGTTTTTGACCTGTGTGGGCAGAATATCTTTGTGGATGATGGATAGCCCTGGCTTGTCCTATGCAGCCAGCTCACATGGTGTACCCTGGCAGGCAGATCCCCCAAAATGGTCATTTGTCGGAGTGGTTTTCTTTTTCCCTTTTCAAGTCAGGCAGCCTTGCCTTTCTCGAACTTGCGTGTTTCCCCCCCCCCCCCAGAAGCACAGTAGGAGACAGCAGAGATGTCCATGCTGCCAGTTCTGTGCCCTTAAATCTGGGAACAGCACCAGGTATCTTTGCGTAGTGCTGGTGCCATAATAAAACAATAGTGGCAATTACAGAACTGAACAGTCTGGGAAACTGGTAAATAGTCTTGGCCCTCCTAGAATCTTTACTCTGTAGTAAGGCATACACTGCTAAGTAACTTTTAACCAGCAGTATACTGAACATGGCGGGGAGGGGGGGCTGCATGCCAAGAGTGTAGCAGTTGAGTGGTTTGTGAGAAGAGGGAGGAAGTGTCAGAGACCAGGAGTCTGGGCTAGAAGGTATTCCAGGCTCTAGAAGCAACACATGAAAGAGACATGTTAGAGTAGTAGAAAAGGGGATTGGATAGAAGGGACCTCATAAACCTTTGTAAGGATATTCGCATCCAGATACAAGATTCTAACTCCTCACTGGCCAAGAGAATCTTCCATGTCTCATGAAGGAGGTTCACGCTGGAAGCTGTTCTCCCTGTCCAGGATCTCTCCCTCCAGCATCTTCTGAGGCTTCCCACAGTTGATCTCATGCTGCAGCCTGGCTAGAACCTGAGTCCTCTTCTTCACTGGCCTGTAACAAAAGGGTTAATGTGTACTCTCGTTCTTGTGAGGGAGAGCACCATAGCTCACCTTCCTTCAGGCCAGCAAATCTGGGCTATGTGGGTGTTTTCTGGGCTGTGGGGTGAACACTGATTGCATAGCAGGCTACACCGGGAAAGTGCCCCTGGTACAGCTGCTGTCAGAGCCTGGACTGCTGGGCCTCCTGTGTAGCCCAGGTTGGCCTCAAACCTCTGTTGCCTGTTACTTGTTATGTAACCAGGCTGCCTCAGACTCCCAACCTTCCTCTCAGCATCTCCAGAGTTGAAATTGCAGGCGTGAGCCCCACACCAGGCACTGCAGGCTGGATTTCCCACCAGGCACTGCAGGCTGGATTTCCCACCAGGCTGAGCCATCTTTGCTTCATGAGCTTCCTCTTTTCTCACTCCACAAAACCCAGTGGCTTCTGTGTATCATGAGCAGCAAGAGTAGAAGGCTCGTCCCTCCCATGGCTCATTCCACTTCCTGGGAAGGCAGTGAAGAGGAAGCAGTAGACCCCTTTATCTACAGGTTGACTTTCCACTTTAGTTATCTAAGTTCAGGTCTACTCTGATCATATGTAATGGAAAATTCTAGAAGTAACTCATGAGTACTAAGTAGCTCTTACTAAAGTCTGTGTAATTGTTAAATTTTAATTACTGCTAATGTCTAATTGTGCCTAATCTGTAAGTCAAACTTTATCATAGATGTATGCACAGGGAAAACTGTGTTTGTCTGTGGTGAGGGTGGAACTCTCAGGGCCCTGCAGATAACTAGGGACTGGGACATTGTGGTCATTGTAGGTGGAGGACAGCGGTGTAAAGGCAGTAGTGATGGGAGTATTGACTTACAAACACATTTATTTTTCTGGTACAAATTAGTGTTGCTTTAGACAAAATGTCTAAAAGACGTAATGTAAGGGAGAAAGGGTGTGCAAGGAAGGCACAAAGAGTTAATGATAGCTCGGGGTGGTCAGGAGCACGAGGCTGCTTGCTTTCATATTGCCTTGAATCAGGAAACAAGGCAGGGCTTGCCACCAGCAGCCTACTCCCTTCAGGGAGGCACAGCCAGCTGAGGCAGAGATGGGCCTGTGGCAGACATTTCATGTCCAGGTCAGAGCAGAGGGAAATAAGATACGGCCATATAGAAGCCATGCCGCAGGATTCAGGGCTGGGCCTGAAGTGAGAGGAAGCCCGCCCTAGGCCATGCCTGAGCACATTCAAGGTTCCAGGGCTGTCAGGCAGAGAAGCAAAGGGAGCCTCTGTGTGGAGCAGGAAGGAACAGTGAGGCAGGGGACAGCCAGTTACCTCATGGATAACACAGTGCCCTGCAGGCTGCAGAGACGCCTGGCTTTTGTCCCAGGATGGGGAAAGGCCTCTGAAGGCTTGTAGCGTGGATTGGCCAGATCTCTCTGTATTTATACTCTAATCGAAGGTTGGTTTTGTGAGCAGTTCTACCCATAGTCTATGGGTGGGTCACAGTCAGTTTAGTTCCTAGCTGTTTGCTAGCATTCGCTGAACTCCTACTATGTGCTACGTACTTCACTTGCTAGATTGTGTTGAGCCTCTACTCTGTGCTAAGTGATATACTTGCTAGGTTACATGTGACACATTCCCAGAACCCCTACTGTGCATTCCGTAACGTGCTTGATGATGATGATGATGGTGTGTGTGTGTGTGTGTGTGTGTGTGAGAGAGAGAGAGAGACAGAGACAGAGAGAGAGAGAGAGAGAGAGAGAGAGAGAGAGAGAGAGATTGATTTCATTTCATCTACCAACCTCCAGGAAGAGTCAGCATGAACTGTGACTTCATGTCTTGTGTTGAGTCCACCAGGAAGGTTGGGGACCAAGGCAGTAGATTCAGAGCTAAGCAGCAGTTGGTACTCTGTCCATTTTAGGATGACCTGTCCTTGCTGCTAGTTGAATGTGCGACAGCTCTTCCCTGTAAATATTCCAGGGGTAGCTGTCACATGAGAAGGGAAGAAGAGTCCTCCTCCTCTCAGCCCACCCACCCACCCTTTGAATTCACAGGAAAGCGGTATTTGCCCTTTAAAAACCAACTATCTTAATAGACAGCTCATCCCTGCAGTGAGAATTTCAGAGAACAGGAATCTGTCCTAAGGAACAGTATTCAGATTGAAAATGTTTTCAACACTTGGGACTCTTGAGTGCTGGTGGAATTTGCTGAAATCTGGACCCGACACTCGGAGGGCTTAGGAGACAGGCTCTGAGCCTGTTTGCCGGGTTTCTCAAGCCAGCAGGTGTTTAGGCAAGCTTGATCCTGAGATGAACCCACAGCACGCAGGCAGGCAGGCAGGTAGGCAGGCCATCCGAAACACTGCTCCGTTTCAACAGAAGAAAAAGAACTCATGGACCTGCTCCCCTTTCATGTTTGCAAACAAGCGATGCAAAGTGTTTAGCTGAGCCCATTGCATCATTCACGAATCTGACAACACCCGTTCTTACAGTCTGTGCACGCAACTACAGGTCTGGAGGCCCGTTGTTTACCACACACCATAATGGGTGAGGTTGCCCTAGCCAGCCACCCCTATGTGGAGTGCGTTCGTTCAGTAGCTCACAGTGTCACTCTTGAGTTTCAGGTAAGAAAGTGAACTCCCCTTGTCACACCATGTTACCTCCATTCTGGTTTCTTTCATGCGCAGCATCCAGGCCCCTGCTAGGCCCCATTTTGAAGACAAAATCAAAGGGGTGCTCCTCTTCCTAGACGCAGCTCTGCGCTATAAAGGGCTTCTGTTTTGTAATCTGTTTTTGTGATCTGCTGCTTGTGTTTCTAACACCCCATCACGTGTGGTCTGACGTAGACCTCACCATGACTATGAGCAAATGTACTGCAAGGATGTGTGTGGGATGGCGGAGCCAGCTCCCTGCAGCAAACCGTCCTTTGTCAGAAAATTTCCACAGGGCCTCGCAGCCCCACACAGTGGACCCTCCTTCCATAGGCCTGCGCTAGCCGGATATGGAATGGGAGTTTGACTTTTGCAGGATTCCAGGTCAGTATCCTCACACAGAGCATTCTTTTTTTAGTTAGGGTTGATTTCTAAGTTTCTTTTTATAGAACTCGACTTGCAGTAGAGAGGGGAGAAAGTTGTTTGTCGGTTCAACTCTATTATTTTATTTACGTTAGGAACTGAGCTGCCGGAGTGCTGGCTGGAAGGCTCGGCCTTCTTTGATCAGAAGATTTAGAAAGCTGAGTTCCAGACTGGCTCTGGAGAGCAGCCTTGCCCTGGAAAGAGCTGTTTCCTCTCCTCTGTCATGTCCTAGAGATTTACCGATAAAACGCAACAGTCTTCAGGAGTTGGGTAGATGGCTCACGGGATAAAATGTTTATTTCAAAAGCTTGAGGACCTGAGTTTGGGCAACACTCAGGTGACTCGGAGCCTGTGACTGCAGTGCTTGGGGATGAACAGGAATATGGAGGGCTCACTGTCATCTGACTGGTAACCTCCATGCTCAGTGAGAGGCCCTGTCTCTTAAAGCAAAACAAGTGGAAAGCAGTAGATGAGGACACCTGACAACTTCTGGTCTCTTCACACGTACACACAGGCACCCATGTTCTTGCACATGTGCACATACATGTACACGTGCACACCAAACGCCAGATTTTAGTAGCAAGCCCTATGAAGAGGTATATGATAAATCATATAGTTTATATGATTTATAGTTCTAACGTTTTACCTCTATGTATTTTGGTAAAAATTGTTTTAACTGGTTAGAGGGAAAGAGGTGTTAATTAAGCTGGAAATGTGGGGAAATGGAGGTTGCATTAACACAAGTGTGTTGTGTTTTCTGAGAACAAAGGCCTAAGAGCAGCTCACCTTCCCTGCCCATCCCCACCTTAGGACGGGGAGGCCTGGTTCATAAATGAATGAGTGGATGGAGTCATTTGAACAGGAAGGTTGTTGTGACCAAAGTAGTTCTTGACACTTAGAAAACAAGGTGCAAGCAAATAGCAAATTATGTAGACTAGAATGGCAGCCATGCCGATCAAAGAACAGTTTTCACTGGGAATAGTCGGGAACGGCTCTGTGGTGTCTCCTCCCCCACCTCCCACCCCAGTCAAGGTGGGCAACAGCCTGCATCCGTGTAGCTGCACACGCGTCTGCATCCCTTAGTCTCTCCCACCCCCCGCCCCCGTCTGACTGGCATATCTGCTTTGCAGTGTACTTTCAGTCATTTTGTATTTGGTTCTTTTAAGCATACACGTGATTTTTTTCTTTAGTAAAATAATTTCCTGGAGGCAGAAATTATTTCAAACTATTATGAATGTTGCCTTAAAGATTAGCACAGTAATTTTAAAAGTTTTAAGGTATATTTATCCTTCTTTTATTTATGTGTGTGAGTGTTTTATCTGCATGTTTGTCTGTGTGCCAGTTGCATGCCCAGTGCCCATAGAGGCCAGAAAAAGGTGCCAGGTCCCCTGGACCTAGAGTTACAGATGGCTGTGAGCTGTCCTGAAGCCACTCCCTGGACTTATTTATCATTGAAGAGTCAAAGAGGGTTTGTTTATCCAAGGTCTGTCATTTACCATATTCAAAAATTCAAATGTGTATTTAAATATTCATGCACATGACTGTGGTCACCCTAATTATACAATAAAGTAACATTTCATTTAAAATGGCAATCGTATGGGAAAAAAAACCAACCAGTATGGAGCATGGTATTATATTTTGTCAAATATCTTTAATTTGGGCTTAATAGAAAGACAACTTGATTTTCACATCTATTCCTATATCCAGTTGTAATACAGCATTACAGCTATGAGGTATATAAAGGAATTCATCTTTGCACAAATAAAAAGCTGGAAAAGACTTCTAAAAAAATTGGTGTTTTGGTTGCCTGCAGATATTCTTTGATGACATGATTTCTTACAAGTTAGTTACAACAGGGATGCTGAGCCTTTGGTACAGTTAAGTCTCCTAGTATCCTGTGTACCTCTTTTACACGTGCATTATTTTGTTTTTAAGATTTATTTATGTATATGCGCACACTGTCATTCTCTTCAGACACACCAGGAGAGGGCATCAGATCTCATTACAGATGGTTGTGAGCCACCATGTGGTTGTTGGGAACTGATCTCAGGACCTCTGGAGGAACAGTCAGTGCTCTTAACCGCTGAGCCATCTCTCCAGCCCTCAGTATGCACTCTTAAATGTTCTACATATACCACTTTGTTTTATCACACAGGATGCTTACACACACACACACACACACACACACACACACACACACACACACACATCTCAAGAGTAAAAGTTAATAAAATAGTTTTTATTCCTTCCCTTGAATATCTCTGGTTTGGTGTCTGCTGAGGTACCAGCACCTACCTGTCATTGCTTGCCCCAGATTACTCTTTTTCAACATATTCAAAAGCATAAATAATTTTCCATATCATTACAGAGTAGTTTTGGTCTCACAAACTTGGAAAATGTCTTAGGAAACCCAGAAGCCCTTCAAACATGCTTTTAAAATGGCCAGGTTAGAGGAATAAAGTTGGCAAGAACTAATTTTTATTTTCCTCTGAATTATGCTCCCAGTTGAGCAGAACCGGGCTCACTTTGCTCTGATTTTCAAGGCTTTACTCTGGGAGGTTCTGTTTGCACAGAATGTATATTAAGACATTTGCTTAAATTGCGCTCTGCTCGCCACACCATCAACATAGTCAGCATGCATCATGTTATAGCTACGGAGAGTACGAAGACGGCAAAATTGTTCCTGCACTTTGGGGACTTGCCAAGGAAAATACATGTGAACAAACATAACTGCTTCTGTCTCAGATGCTCTGACGTGGGTATGAACACACAACCAGAAATCCTAGAGGCCAGAGGCTGCTCAGATGAGCTATTCCTTGAGATGGGTGAGTCTAAAGACTGCCAAGGAGAGCTCCAGGCTGGAGAAGGAAGACCTTGAAGAGAAAGGAAGCAAGATGTACACAGAAAGTAGAGGTCTCCCAAAGCTTGTGACCGAGGCAGTCCATGAAAGGGGAGATACGATGATCGGACATCTGGGTGTGAGACAGGAAAGCCAAGGTGGAGAAGGGACTGCTGCCCCGTCCATTGGAATCCACCACGGACAGGAATCTGTTTAGTTTTCTTATAAGATAGACAATGCTGGAGCTGTGACTGTGGGTCAGTCAGTCTGTGGGATCCAAGTTTGACCCCATTACCCATGTAAGAACATTGGGCATGCTTGCATTCCCAGACTGAGGACAGACTCAGGTACCCTGGAACTTGCGTAGCCTAAAACAATGAGGGACCTTGTCTCAAAACATAAGGTAGATGGCTCCTTAGAGACAACACTGGAGATTGACCTCGAGCTCCACACGGACATACACACACATGCCAGGAAACCCCTAATATGTCCATCTGTGCACACACACATGAACACACATACACAAGGTAGTTAATTTGTTAGATTTATCTGTTTTAGACAGGTTCTCTCCCACATAGCTCCTCAGCATCCTAAGTACCGGCTAAGTGTGTAGCAAGGCACCTGGTCCTGCACAGTCCTGTTGTGGTGGGAAGCTTGAGCCTAGGTGCCATGCTTATACTGCCTGTGTGCGTTGGTTCTGTAGATCTGCAGTGTGGCAGGAGGCAAGCCAGCAGAAGAGTCCAAATACGCTGATCAACCAGAATTTCCCTGTGACAACTGCATACTCAAATAAGAGATATTTTATGTTAACACACCCAAAATTTTTATATTGAAGTTTATAGTACTATATATTCTGTTTACATATTAAGGCATGTAAATATAGGGTGACCGTTCATCTTTTTGGAATTGAGTCCCAGTGTGTGCTATTTCCCTGACATCATTAATTACACTTCTTTCTTTCTCTCATGTCCTGTTTTCGGTGCTGAATAATTCACCCTATTTCTATATTTGTACTTATAAAATAGAAGTATAATATATGATATATGTATATATTCATTTAAGTGTTCATATATATGCATACATTTCTCTCTATATATATATATGTATTTATATATTTTACAGGTGACTTTATTTTTATTTATTTATGGTTTTTCAAGACAGGGTTTCTGTGTAGCCCTAGCTGTCCTAAAACTTGCTGTGTAGACCAGGCTGGCCTCCAACTTAGAGAGATTCACCTGCCTCTATCTCTGTAGCACTGGGATTAAAGGCGTGCACCACCACTGCCCAGTAAAAGGTGCCTTTAAAAGTTATTCTGGATAAAATACAAACTTGGGGCTGATAAATGGCTGAACAAATATCAAGGCCCTTGTCAGGCAAGGCTGACAACCTGAGTTCCATCCCTGGGCGTCCACACAAGAATGAAGAGAAGGAACAATGCCACAAATGCGCACATGTGAACATGCGCACGCTCACACACAAACACACACATACGCACACACATATACACACACATACACACACATATACACACATACATACACATACACACATATACACACACATACACACACAAATACACACACATACACACATATACACACAGACATACACACACATAGACACACACATAGACACACACATAGACACACATGCACACACACACATACAAATACACACATACACACAGACACATACACACATACACACACACATACACATACATACACACATACACACACACACACAGTAAAGTAAAAAACAATAGACTCAGGAGAACAGCAGCACAGGAGGAGTGGTGACTGTTCTCTAGTTAACAGATTGTTTTTATATTGGCTCACTAAAATGTTTATATCTAGAATATTTTTATTAGCCTCTTAAAATATTTTTATTTTATGTGTATGGATGCTTTGTCTACATGTATGTCTGTCTACTGTATGTGTGTCTAGTGCCCACAGAGGCCAGAAGAGGGCATCATATTCCCCAGAACTGGCGTTAAGAACAGTTGTGGGCTGCCGTGTGGGTGCTGGGAATCAAACATGGGTTCTCTGGAAGAGCAGCCAGCGAAGTTAACTGCTGAGCCAGCCCCAGCCCCAGCCCCACCCCCAGCCCCACCCCCAGCCCCACCCCACCCCCAGCCCCACCCCCAGCCCCACCCCCACCCCCAGGCTCTTCAAGTTTCCATCATAGTAACACTGCTGAGAATGACAAACGTTGCATGAAGCTCTTTTTAGAAAACATTTTAGCAATTACACATAAATCAAATCTTCTTTCTGACTTACACTGTTCTAAAATCTATTGTGGGCCTTTTATCAGCAGAGGCCCCTGTGATTTCCGCTACTCTGTGAGAAATGTGGAGGGTTTGCCATGAAGTGCTTGCATCTGTAATATCAGAGAATACAGATGTTTACCTATGTCCTGCTTCCTTTGCTGCTCTTGTGACAAACAGTTCTCTCTATGTTAGACTGACAAGATCATTCAGCCCACACCACCCATACCCACAGCAGTTTAAGAGTGTGGTCAGTCTTAATTGTCAGCCTGATTGGATTGAGAAGTATGTAGGAAATTTGTAAGGCTGGAGATGCCTGAGAAAGGAGAAGGGGGGGACCGCACCTGAATGTGGGCAGGCCAGTGTGGGAGCTCGACTAGAGGAAAGCCCACTACCCAGGTTCTCTCTCTCTCTCTCTCTCTCTCTCTCTCTCTCTCTCTCTCTCTCTCTTTCTCTCTCCCCTCCCCTCCCCTCCCCTCCCCTCTCCTCTAACTCTCCTTCTCTCCCCTCCTCTCTCCTCTAACTCTCCTTCTCTCCCTTCCCCTCTCCTCTTCCTCTCCCTCTCTCCCTTCCCCCCTCCTCCTCCTCTTCCTCTCCCTTCCCCCCTCCTCCTCCTCTCTCTCTCCCCTCCCCTCCCCTCTCCTCTCCTCTAACTCTCCTTCTCTCCCCTCTAACTCTCCCTCTCTCCCTTCCCCTCTCCTCTTCCTCTCCCTCTCTCCCTTCCCCTCTCCTCCTCCCCTCTCTCTCTCCCTTCCCCTCTCCTCCCCTCTCTCTCTCCCTTCCCTCTCCTCCCTCTCTTCCTTCTTCCTCCCACCACCATCTGGGAGTTGCCCTGAACTGCCACCCTCTCTTCTACAATCAACTAAAGCCTTGGAACCATTGTTTCTTGCACATTTCACAACAGTGACAAGTCTAAAGAGAGTAACTTGTGCATGCTACATGCATAACATTTTTAAACCATCCAAGACCTGCCGGGGCCTTTCAGCTGTCTAACTTTGGAAACTGTGATGGGACTCATTGTCATAGACATGGAAACATACTTCCCTGGCCTACTGCTTTGTCTTCTCTTTGTTTGCCTTTAGTATTCCACAGGATTTGTTTTTAAAAACACTAGTCTAGTCTGGTTATAATAAAAGGGAAATCAAATAAAGAATAGGCTGATTCTCCCCAGGCAGTGTGTGGAAAGGAGGGAGGGTGTCCCTGGTGGTCAAACTCAGTTACAGACATTGCCACTCAGAAGAGAAACACCTCAGAGAAATCAGTTAGAATGGCTTCTTCCATTCTTGCTGCTTCTCTGAGCGAATAACCCTCACATAAAGGTACCATTCGCTTATGGGAAACTTTTAAAAATAAATTAATAAATTGTTTCTGCTTTATGAATTATGGTTGAATCAGATTATCAGGGTTATCTTTCAAAACATATAGAAGGGGCTGGGGATTTAGCTCAGTGGTAGAGTGCTTACCTAGGAAGCGCAAGGCCCTGGGTTCGGTCCCCAGCTCCGAAAAAAAGAACCAAAAAAAAAAAAAAACATATAGAAGAGGTTGAGGTTATGTCTCAATAGTGGACCCTCTTTGACCAGCATGTAGAGCTCAGAGATTCAGTCCTCAGCAGCACACACATACACACAGGCACACACAGGCACACAGGCACACACATACACACAGGCACACACATACACACAGGCACACACAGGCACATATACCAAATGAAGCCAGGTGTGTTGACACATGGCTTTACACCTACTACACAGGAAGCAGAGGCAGGCTGATCTTTGTGAACTCAATGCCAGCCTAGCCTACATAAACTAGTTCCAGGCCAGAAGAGCTTGAGCTGTGACTCACCTCGCACGTGTGATAGCCTGGCTTTAATCTTTACATCATAGAGTATCAAGGGAGGACACTTGGAAGAAGACAGAGGTAGGTGGGTCTCTGAGTTCAAGGCCAGCTTTGGCTAGATAACAAGTTGCAAGCTAGTTGAGGCAAAATAGTAAGACCTTGTATTCAGGGGAGAAAGTCTGATGAAATGTGGCTGCTTCTAAAAGACCATGATGTCGCTCTGCTCTAGAGTCTCCGTGCAGCAGCTGCAAGTGGAGACACCCTTTCTGGGTGGACATACAGAAACTTGCCCTCCCCATATTTGGACACATACACATAGCCAAGGCTTTGCAGAAGGCAGGGGAAGGAATCCTGGGAGGATTTCCAACTACAGCTATTTGCAATGGCATGAGAAACAGTCTGGGGCAAGAAGAAGGCTGGCCTTCTGTTGACTTCCAAGTCTTAGGAATAACAACAGGATAAGATAAATGCCTGAGTTCTTAAGTGAAGAAAAAAAAAAACAAAACAGTTTTCCAGAAGTAGCACATAGCCTAGAAATGACTAAGTCGCTGATGGGAGGCCCCTGACCATTTGTTTCTTGTTTCAGATGACAGTCATGTCCCTCTCCAGGGACCTCAAGGACGACTTTCACAGTGACACGGTGCTCTCCATCCTAAATGAGCAGCGCATTCGGGGCATCTTATGTGATGTCACCATCATTGTGGAGGACACCAAGTTTAAAGCCCACAGCAATGTCCTGGCCGCCTCAAGCCTTTATTTCAAAAACATCTTTTGGAGCCATACGATCTGTATTTCCAGTCATGTCCTAGAGCTGGATGATCTGAAAGCCGAAGTGTTTACAGAGATTCTTAATTACATCTACAGCTCCACCGTGGTGGTCAGGAGACAGGAAACCGTCACTGACCTTGCAGCTGCAGGGAAAAGGCTGGGAATATCATTCTTAGAGGACCTTAGTGACCGCAACTTCTCAAATTCCCCAGGTCCTTACGTAGTTTGCATCACTGAAAAGGGCGTGGTTAAAGAAGAAAAAAATGAAAAAAGGCACGAAGAGCCAGCTGTCACTAATGGGCCCAGGATCACAAACGCATTTTCCATCATTGAGACGGAAAATAGCAATAGCATGTTTTCTCCCCTGGACTTGAGGGCAAGCTTCAAAAAAGTGTCAGATGCCATGAGAACCACTAGCCTTTGCCAGGAGAGAGCCAGTGTCTGCCCCGAGGCAGAGCCTGTCCGCACGCTTGCCGAACACTCATATGCCGTTTCTTCCATCACTGAGGCCTACAGGAGTCAGCCTCTGAGGGAACATGACAGCAGCAGTTCATCTGGTAAAACGGGAAAAGAAAATGGCGAAGCTCTCACCACAAAAGCAAAGCCATGCCGAAAGCCAAAGACCCAAACCCAGGATTCTGACTCAACCACAGAGAACATGCCACTCCCTCTAGTAACCTGCCCAGAGGTGAATCAAGAAAGAAGCCCACAGCCAGCTCCAATTCTGTCACACTCAGAACCTCCCAGCAGTGAAGGAGATGTCCATTTTCCCAGAGAAGATGAAAACCAGCCCTCTGAGACTCCTGGTCCCCCAGCAGCAGAGGTCCCGCCCCTCGTTTATAATTGTAGCTGCTGCTCCAAATCCTTCGACAGCAGCACACTGCTCGGGGCCCACATGCAGCTGCACAAGCCGACGCAGGACCCCTTTGTGTGCAAGTACTGCAACAAGCAGTTCACCACCCTCAACAGGCTGGACCGGCACGAGCAGATCTGCATGAGGTCGAGCCACATGCCCATGCCAGGAGGAAACCAACCCTTCTTAGAAAACTACCCCACCATTGGACAAGATGGAGGTTCATTCACAAGCCCAGATTCATTGGTGCCAGAAAGTAGGATTGGTGAACTATCCAGCGCTGGGAGTGCCTTGTCAGACGCGGACCACATGGTGAAATTTGTGAATGGGCAGATGCTTTACAGCTGCGTTGTGTGCAAACGTAGCTATGTGACTTTGTCCAGCCTCCGGAGGCACGCAAATGTCCACTCGTGGAGAAGAACGTACCCTTGTCATTACTGCAACAAGGTCTTCGCACTGGCTGAGTACAGGACACGACATGAGATCTGGCACACTGGAGAGAGGCGGTACCAGTGCATTTTCTGTCTTGAAACGTTTATGACCTACTACATACTGAAAAACCATCAGAAGTCTTTTCATGCCATAGATCACAGACTCTCCATCAGTAAAAAAACAGCAAATGGAGGCTTGAAGCCCACCGTCTACCCATACAAACTTTACAGGCTCTTGCCTATGAGATGCAAGCGGGCACCTTATAAGAGCTACCGGAATTCTTCCTATGAAAGTGCTCAAGGAAACCGTCAAAGGAATGAATCCCCACCTGACACCTTCGTCATTCCGAATCTGCCAAGCTCTGAAATGCCCACACTGAACTTCCAAGATGGCAGAAACTCGTTGACCAGCAGCCCTGCCATCCCAGTGGAAACACCTTCATGGCAGGGTACACCCACTTCTGCCAAAGTAAAAAATGCAGAAGGCCTCAAATGGAGGAAGCAGGCACTGAAAACCGATCTCGTCGATTCGGCTGAGGTGTCGATTTCTTCCATTGGAAACTCTGTCAGCACCACCCTGCAGGCAGAGCCCGTGTGTGTTTCGAGTGGGGAGCACTCGGCCTCCGTGATCAGCTACAGCGGCTCGGTGCCCTCTGTCATTGTGCACAGCAGCCAGTTCTCGTCGGTGATCAAGCACAGCAATGCCATTGCCTGCCTGGCCAACAGCAACCACCAGTCCCCTTCACAGCCTGTGGCGAGTCCGTCCCTGATCAAGGATAGCAAGCCTGAGGCAGATAAAGCCAGTAAACTCGCAAGCAGACCCAAAAACTCTAAGGAGAAAAAGAAAACCGTTCCATGTAACAGGGGAGAAATAACAGAGGAGGCAAAATATGTTGCTGATCTCGGAGGATCTTCGGGCAAAACCACAAATGTCGTCGAAGAAACCAGTAAGATTGAAACTTATATAGCAAAACCCGCTCTGCCCGGCACCTCCACAAATAGCAATGTTGCACCCCTTTGCCAAATAACAGTGAAAATTGGGAACGAAGCCATCGTGAAAAGGCATATCCTTGGGTCTAAGCTGTTTTACAAAAGAGGGAGAAAACCCAAGTATCAAATGCAGGAAGAGACATTGCCTCGGGAGAGTGACCCCGAAACCCGTGGAGACAGCCCTCTTGGGCTCTGCCAAGCTGACTGTGTGGAGATGAGTGAAGCATTTGATGAAGTGAGTGACCAGGACTCCACCGATAAGCCGTGGCGCCCATACTACAACTACAAGCCCAAGAAGAAATCCAAACAGTTAAGAAAAATAAGGAAAGTCAAGTGGAGGAAGGAACGAGGGAGCAGAAGCCCCGTGGGTCGGCGCAGGTATCCAGCTGAGCTGGATCGCGCAGAGATGGGTCGGCGCAGGTACCCAGCTGAACTAGATCGCTGCGCAGAGGTGAAATTGCCCCCAGATAAGGCCTCTGAAGAAGAGGAGAATAAAGAGATGCCCAAGCTGCAGTGCGAGCTCTGTGACGGTGACAAAGCAGCAGGGGCGGGAGCCGAAGGCAAGCCCCACCAGCATCTCACTCTGAAGCCTTACATCTGCGAGCTCTGTGCGAAGCAGTTCCAGAGCTCCTCCACGCTCAAGATGCACATGAGATGCCACACTGGCGAGAAGCCCTACCAGTGCAAGACCTGTGGGCGGCGCTTCTCAGTGCAGGGCAACCTACAGAAGCACGAGCGCATTCACCTGGGCGTGAAGGAGTTCATCTGTCAGTATTGTAACAAGGCTTTCACGCTGAACGAGACGCTCAAGATCCACGAAAGAATCCACACAGGGGAGAAGCGTTACCACTGTCAGTTCTGCTTTCAGGGTTTCTTATATCTCTCCACAAAAAGGAACCACGAGCGGAGGCATGTCCGGGAGCATGACGGGAAAGGCTTTGCTTGCTTCCAGTGCCCCAAAATATGCAAAACAGCTGCTGCCCTCAGAATGCACCAAAAGAAGCACTTATTCAAGACCTTGACTAAGCAAGAGGAAACAGATGACCTTTGCCACGAAAACTCCGATCTCTTGGAGAGTCAACCTTGCACTGATTCGGAAGACAGCGACCAAAAGGATGACATAAAAAAACCTTTGCTGAAAATGTCCTTTGAGTGACAACAGTTAGAAAGGTCTTCAAAATTGTTTGTGATTTTTTTATTTTTAGTTTTTTAAGTTTTTTTAAGCTTAGTTTTGTTCACATAATATTCTCAAAGGATGGGGGGTTGTTAATTTTCCTTTGTGTAAACTCCCCCAAAAAAGGATCCTAACAACTATTTTGGGTTTTATCATTCACTCTACACAGAATGCATAAAAACAAACTAGCTGAATCCTCTAACGACCGAGTATTTTGTGAAGGCTAATGAAGTTCTGAGCTGTGGGATTTTGAACAGTGGAAAGAGCAGCTGGATTTTAGCCTAATTTAAGCCTTTCTCTCGCGCACTAATGAGGTCTGCTGAACTGTTGTTAGTCACTGGAGAGAGTAAGGGTCAGGATCGTGCAGATGGCATCTTTGAGACATGCTAAACGAGCTATGACAGTATTTATTGCCATTGAGTTTCTGCACTATTAATCTTTGGTAAACTGATGGGTATTTACAAAATATCTAACAATATAACTGAACATATGTAATGGGTAACCTAAAGTAGGACATTCTCATATCACCTAGAGACACTTTTCTGCAGCATAAACCTTGTAAAGTACGTATATGAATCACTATAACGTTTAGCTGTCTGTCTGTCCCTAGTAGAGAACCACAAGAGCAATAGACCTCAGATAACACGGACTGCTGTAGAAATCAGTAGAACATTTGGAATCTGGCTGACGAGCATGTGTGTGCTTCTCGATGGAGTGCTGTGCTGTTCTCCTGAAGTATGGCTGAGCTGTTAGTTGAACTGGTCCACTCAAGTCACACAGAACATAGGTCATGCCTTATCTATGAGAAAACCTTCCTAGACTTACCTGAGATTACCTATGCCACACAGTCCTCTGCAGTGGCCTCACCTCAGAATGAAGAATGATCACATTCTTCAGAACTCTGCAGTCTTCCAGTCATCCCAAGGCCATGGATGTTGGGGGGCTATCCCACCCAACTTCTGTGGTCAAATAATCCTGGTCCCTCCCATTCCACTGAAGCAGCAGCTGGAGGCTGAGGGAGAGACACACCTCTGTGGTAATCAATCTCAGTCCCTTGGAAAGGCCGAAAGCCTGATTCCTCAGGTTTACATCTCCTTGGAGCTAATGCAGCACACAGGTACATAGTAGTGAAAAGGGCCACAGACTCCTTACCCCCACTGATAACATGAGGACAGGGGGACCTGATGCCTCCAACAGCAGCATTGTTTTTGAGGGATGGGGAGATAGAATGTGGAATGACAGTGTTCTGCCCCTTACAAACATGACTCGAAACACCCACAAAGCCAGATGCCCCTCCTTCGTGTTCGCAGACATTAGCTCCCTGTTAAAGCCCCACTTTTACTTCTAAATCCTTCTTTATACTGACTCAGACTGTCAACATTGCCCTCAAAAGTCTCCTTGCCCTACAGGTATTTTTTCATGGGAACTAGGGTCCTGGAAAGCTGGAACTCAAAAGATTCTTACTGTTAACACTGGCAGAATAGGAGGGAGGGAGAACACAGCCTACCCTTCCAGCACCAGAATGGGCAAAACTCAGAACAGGTTAAGTAGCCGTTCCTGCTCGTTGGATTGAGTAGGTGGAAAGCCAAGGCTGGAAGGTTATCAGAGGACTCTGGTTTCTCCCACCCAGTGTTGTGTTGCCTCCACGAAGAAGGCTTAGCATGGTTTGGGGTAGGCAACATTTAAACACCCAGAAAAAAGGACATGATTCAAGGTGACCTTTATACTGTAGCACTTTGCTGTTACCCGCAATATGTATCTGCATTTGTCATTTGTTCATCTCCCTTTACCTACATACAGTATTATATACTAGAGGACATGGGGAAACGCAAGCAATTGAACTTTGTTTTGTCCATTGTATATATGTGCACCCACACCATTTGAGTTTTATTGAAGTAGTCACAAAGGGCTTATGAAAATCACTTTTGAATTAATAACCAGATGACAAGCAATCCTGTGATCCACTAATTTGTTTTATCTCAGTTATGATTATAAAACAATTATGGATTTAAGTTGTTTTGATTTAACTACAAATAAAGTTATATGTATTGATGTCTCCCATCAATATGTGGATATTTTTTAAGTGGACTTGTATGCTGATAATTCTAGACCAAAGTAAATATGGCAGAATATTTATACATACAAATAATTTTGCAAATATTTTCTATAATTGTATTATTCATTTAAAATGTTGATAGCTTGTGTTAGTTTCAGGGAGGGGGTGTATATTTTGATAAAATACTTGACTTTGTAATTCTGTATATTCTATACAATTTATAGCAGAGCCATTTTAAGACAACTGGTTACATTTTTTTGTTGATTGTGTAAATGTTATGAGTGGTGTTTAAGTATGCATCAAGTACATAATGACCAAGTAGAATTAAAGTGTAAACAGTGAACATACTGTATGCTGTAAAGATATATTGTAACTTGCTGTTTTTAGCATCTGTATTTTGGTTAGGAAATATGATTAAATGCAGATGTTAAGGGTTGGAAAGGTCTAATTTTATTTTTAGAAATAATGAATATAAATTTGTTTTGCTTGATTAAAATAGCTCATTCCTATATTAAGTCTCTTTTTTTATGACTTGCTGTTAATTGTTTTGTGTAGCTATTTCTTCTTTGTGAGTCATGGCTCTGTTACATACAGTACTCTGTCAGTGTAATTGTTTCCTTGCTTACGTGTCATGGGACCTACATGCTTAGGACTCATAAACTGATATCAAAATAGGGGCCAGACATGGTGGCAGATTTGTTTAATCCCAGCACTCAGAAGGCAGAGGCAGGCAGAACTGAGTATGAAGCCAGCTGGTCTACATAATGAATTCCAGGCCAGCCAGAGCCACCAAAACAAAAACAAGTCAACCACACACACACATACTCACACACACACACACACAACACACACACATACACACATACAGACACACACACAGACTCACACACACTCACAGATACACACAGACAGACACACACACACACATACACATACAGACACACATACAGACACACACGCACACACACACACCCCTGACTAAGACATGAAATGCTTCTAGTAAATGAGTGTTGGGGATGAGCCTGGTGTTGCGGTACCTCAAAGCAAAATTCTCACTTGGAAGTATTACAGAGAACATATTTACTGAACCCCGACCTTAGCACTGTCTTTGGATCTAGGCATTCATTATTAACCCCCAGCTCTGAAGGGAACCCCCTTCCCTGTCTTGTAGTGACTTTGAGACATTCCCACAGCTAGGCAGGGGATTTGAACTTTCTTGGCTGTTTCAAGGAAAATGCTAATAATACACCAGAGAGGGAGGGGACAAGACAAAGTCGTGCAGCTTTGGGCTGTTCTAGAGCAGTGGTTCTCAACCTTCCTAATGCGGGACCCTTTAATACAGTTCCTCATGCCGTAGTGATCCCCAGCCATACCATTATTTTCACTGCTACTGCATAACTGTAATTTCGCTACTCCTATGAATTGCAATATAAATATGTGTTTTCTGATGGTCTTGGGTGACCATCAGACGGAAAGGGTCCGTCGACCCTCAAAGGTTTCACGGCAGTTGAGAACCACTGTTTTGTAGATGGTGGTGAAATGGGCTTGAAGGAGGCTGTTTCCAGATTGGTGTCATGTGTCCTGAGTGCTGAGTAGCCCCATAAAACCTGCTTCGAAGACAATGGTGTGACGTTATGATTTCATGCCGCTATCAGCTGGCAATATGCCACATGAGAAGAGTCCCATTGCCACAGACTAACCTTAGCTGATTATCCTGTGCCAAACGCAGGCAGTCATGAAGGGAAATGTGGAAAGAGGGTTCCAAACTCAGCAAATAACAGTCCACCAACACAAATTCAGATTTTCTTTTTTACACTTGCTAGTGGCTACTTGTATCATCACTTTTCTATTTGAAGGGCAAACAAACCAGATTTACCCCCAAATTGGTCACTGTTATTACTGCTTTTAAGAAAATGCATTATTTAGTTGTATAAACATTTTCAATAAACAGTTTGTTGCCGGGTGTGGTGGCTCATACCTTTGATTGAGACCAGTCTGATCTACACAGTGAGTTTCAGGACAGCCAAGGCTATTCAGAGAGACCCTGTCCCAAAAAGCTAGAGCTGGTAATGATTAAGAAAGTATCCACATTAAAAGCATTTAAAACAGGTCAGGTGAGGCAACACCATTGCTCCATATTTTTAAACATGTCTTAGTCATCACCTTGTTGGTGTAGCTTCATTATCCTCACTCTCCACAGTGACAAGAATGTTTCCACTTTGATTTTTGTCTATATCTGAGAACATTTTACCTTCTCTCACATCAAACTCTGGCCATCTAATGACTTTACTTTCTGATAGGAATTCTTTTTCCCTCCCTAGTTTACACCCTTTGACCCCAGTTGCTCCCTGCAATATGGTCACTGAGCAGGTATGGTGGCATGCAGTAATCTCTCCAATTATAGACAGTGGGCGAAATAGTCATAGCCTAGTCATAATAGAATTGCTATATGTATTCATTAGCAATAGCAAAGCTGTCAATTCTTTTAAATGTTTTTGTGTGCCAAGGAGATGGCTTAGTAAAAGCACCTGCAGTCAACTCTGACCACTGGATTTGATCCCCGAGACCCACATGGTAGAAGGAGAGGACTGGAGGATGTCCTCTGACCTCCACAGAAGCTGTGGCAGAACACACACGCACACACGCACACACACACGGTTAAAAATAATATAAATAAATCTTAAAATAGCCTATTCTCATAACTGCCACTTTTAATAATTTGAATGAGACTCCATTGAGGTCTGCGGCATAACTTTCTGATCAGTAGATTGTCCTCACCATTTCTCCCCCTTTTAAATTTAGTCGTAAGGAAATGAGGCTGCTCACAATGTAGGAATGAGGAAGAAAACGTCCTCCCTGGAGCCACATTCTTCCATTAGGAAGCACACAGTGAAGACATTGAGTATATTTTTGAAGATGAATTTAATAGTTGGTGGCATTTAGGTACCAGAAGGTAAGAAAAACAGAGCAAGGCTAACTCTCTCAGTTTTCAACTTCAGCAATTGGAAGAATGGGGTCGCTTACGGACCACGCTAGTTACGTGGTCAGAGTCAAATGAGACTGGCGTCAAGTTACTGAAGCACGGCTGAGTTAGGTACTGAAAATCCAGGAGAAGCAGAAAGCAGTTTTCACGATCCACAGGGAAACATACTAAAAATAGGAGTGACGCTACCACTGTAAAGTGCTATGAGGAAGAGGTGCTTGGTGCTAGGAAGACAGCTAATGGGGCAGTATGCCCTGGTTCAGTGGTTCTCAACCTACGGGTTGTGATCCTTTGGGAGTCAAATATCCCTTCACAGGGGCTGCTCATGAGATACCCTGCATATTATATATTTGCATTACAATTCATAACAGTCACAACATTATAGTTAGAAAGTAGCAATGGAAATAAATTTATGGTTGGGGATCACCACAACATGAGGGGCTGTATTAAAGGGTCACAGAATCAGGAAGGCTGAAAGCCCTAGTTTAAACCTCGAGGAAAACCGACCTTGAAGAAGTAACATTTGAGCTGATATTTGAAAGATGAGTGACAGCTAACAAGGAGAGGAGTTCTGGGCCCAGGCAATGGTTGTGTGCTGAGGTCCGCCTCTGGAGAGGTCACAGTGCATGAGAGGTCATCCTGACGAGAATTCGGGGCCTGAGATCAATCTCGGGATGACAGGGCCTTTGTGCTGTAGCTCTGGATCTGGATCTGTGAAGAGCAACACGGAGGCACTTAGGTTAGACATGTGTCTCAGTGCTTGCCTGGCAGGTGTGAGCCCCTGCATTCAATCCAAAGGGTGGAAAGAAGAAAAAAGAAGGGAGAGATGGAGGGGAGGGTGGAGAAATAGAAGAAAGAGTAGGACCCTGAGTTCAAGCCCAGCGTGGTCTACACATTGAGTTTTAGGCCAGCCAGGACTACATAGTGAAACCCTGTCTCAAAAAAAAAAAAAAAAAAAAAAAAAAAGCCACAGTGGCTGAATGTAGAAATTGCCTTGGGGACGGTGGCTAGAAACAGCCGTTAGGAAGTGACTGAGCTAAAGGCGATAGTGACTTAGATTGTATGTCACTGCAGAGACAGTGGGAAGAATGGAGAAGAGCTGAGAGATACTTAGGAGGTAGAATCGGCGGGACTTGGTGTTGAGTTGGATTTGAGACGCTAGGGTTAAGGAGGGATCAGGGATCATCTTTTGGTTTTAGAAGGATTCAAACCGGAAATGAAAGACGTCTCCCATGAAACTTATAAGAAAAAGAAGCCAGAGTTCTAGAGAACTCCAGTATTTGAAAGATGAGTCAGAGAAATGTCCCACTCAGCGGAGTGGCATATGAGAAAGGCCCGCGCTTAGAAGCGCGTCAGAATCTGCAGGACAAACCAGTATCTGCAGAGTTCTCTCCGTGCCCTATGCGGTAGGATATAGCAAAATCCCGAAGTCTAGCAATCAACTATAGCCCCTGGTCCCCCTAGTGGTAGGACAAGGAAATGACATGTCCTAGAAAAGATTACCTCACAGGAGCAACCAGACATTGCCAGAGAGAAGCCAGTCAACCAACCTGAGACCACGTACAACAGGAGGATAGAACATATCTAATTAAGACCTTTTAGCCCTGTTTAGAACTTTCAAATATCCAGACGTATAATATACAGGACTCCATCTGTATTCTTGTCCTGTAAATTTGGGTTTAGGGAGGAACAGGCTGTCACCACTTCCGCAAAAGCGAGCTAGCCCTTTCTCCACTGTATGTCTGTATAGAAGCTGCTGACCATATTAAAATGGTCTCTTCTGGCCAAAGCGTCATTTCTCAACACTTAATACGATGGTTTCTGCATCCAGTGCTGTTGAGAAACAGAGTCTCAGACCTCTGCTTCTCTTTGTGTGGGGTCTCACTGCTACTCTGTGGGATGACGTCGAGTATGTGCTGTTGACATGACCATAATTGTCATTGTTGTCATGGACCTCAATGCCTCACACGCACGGAAATGATGAAGCCTTCCCTTTATCCTGGTGCAGGTATTGATAGTATGAGCAGTAAACCATGGACTACGGTTTCCTCCTCCCCAATGTTTATGGCCTGAGACAGCTCCCCCATAGACGAGCTCCTACCAGGATAAGCTAAATCTGCTTCCTCATTAAGATAGATAGATGGATAGATAGATAGATAGATAGATAGATAGATAGATAGATAGATAGGTAGGTAGGTAGATAGATAGATAGATAGATAGATAGATAGATAGATAGATGGATAGATAGATGGGTAGATAGATAGATAGATAGATAGATAGATAGATAGATAGATAGATAGATAGATAGATAGATAGATGGGTAGGTAGATAGATAGATAGATAGATAGATAGATAGATAGATAGATAGATAGATGGGTAGATAGATAGATAGATAGATAGATAGATAGATAGATAGATAGATAGATAGATAGATGGGTAGGTAGGTAGATAGATAGATAGATAGATAGATAGATGGATAGGTAGGTAGGTAGGTAGATAGATAGATAGATAGATAGATAGATAGATAGATAGATAGATAGATGGATAGGTAGGTAGGTAGGTAGGTAGGTAGATAGATAGATAGATAGATAGATAGATAGATAGATAGATGGATAGATAGATAGATAGATAGATATCCATTTCCTCAATTCAGATGTATAAAATGAATGTACTGTTTCTGGGCTGCTGCTCCATGGAAGCATACAGCCCACCTGATCTCAGATTTTCTGTATGCATGTCTGTGTGTCTGCTCTTTCTTCAAAGATTCCCTCGTTGCTCCAATTGGGTCAACCCCACAGCCATTCAGGTCTTGGTATGCTCTCTGGGGAAATCCATCCTCAACTCAACCTCTGCCAACACGCAGGAGCCTCAAGAAGAGTGAAGCCCAGGCCCAGTTTCCCCAGTACCGTCCTCCAAGTACCTGTTCAGTGACATCACAATGAGATGCCCACTGAACACCGGATCTGCCATTCAGCCTGACCAACAACCCAGTTTGCCCAAGACTGAGGCTGCTTCCAGCATGCAAAACTTTCAGCACGAAAACTGACAAATGGGGATGGATGTTTGGCTGTGGTAATGGGAAGTTTCTCTAGAAAGGTGTGGCTCAGGGAGAGGAACTAGCAGTCATTAAAGGAAGGAGAAGTCACCCGGAACTTAAGTGAATGAAAAGCAACTGGGCCACACAGAATGCGTCCTGTCTGTACACGTCTGAGCTGGGAGAATAGAGGGGATCCCCACGGGCCCCACTTGCAGACCCTACTGGAATCCTTCAGTCAATTCACATAGCTCCATCCACTCCCAATTCTCTGAAGAGCTGAGTGGCTCCTGGCTGCCCACATAAGGCATTTCCCCCAGAATTTTTAAGAGTCCACTTTAAGCAAAAGTGCTGGCCTTTCCAAGTCTTCTTCTGTGGGTTTTCCTGATGAGCTCTTTCTTATTTTGCTATGAGGAAAGCCCCCTAAAGTTCCTTCACAAGCCACCCTGACCCTCTTCTTCAACAGCCCTGCTTTCCAAGCAGATCTGAAATCAGAGTCAGGTGACCGGGGCTTGAGTGGGACCTTACCGAGAGCTTCTCGGATGCCAGAGACAGAAGCCGTTGTTCAGCATAAGGAAAGGATTATATGTCTGGCCTTGTGTGATATGATCAGTGACACCCTGAATGTAGATGGAAGGTCCCATGAGGACCTTAATGGAGCTGAAGATTTCTCAGCATCTAGTGACCCAGTTGCCATCAGAATGTCAAGACCAGTGTCACTCAGGTCTTATGGTCACACTGGCATGAGCACTCCTACATCACTGACTATACTACATACACACACACACACACACACACACACACACACACACACACACACACACATGCTGTATACACACTTACATAAAAAAACAGGGTAACACAATTCTCTGTGATGCACAATAGTTGATGATGACCATAAACTACTGACTGGGTCACTTTTTCTCATCACATGGCCAAATACGGGGACTACTTGACAGAGTCAGGGGTGTGGTCTGTCCATATCTGGTGGATCAGGAAGCAGAAAAGTCCCAACTAAAAGCAGTCCTCAAAGGCCCAAGCCCAGGAGCACACCTCTAGGGCTTACAATCTCCTGGAATGGCACCACCATCTAGGGACCGGAAGCTTATGGAGGGCATTTCAGACTCAAAGTGTAACATCTGTGTTGCTGGGTGTCTAGTATACTGTACTTTTTGCGGTGATTTTTAGAGTGTGTTTGTGTTTGTTAAAGTTTGCTGTAAGACCAGCAACGGCCTCATATTTCTCATGGTCACCATTTTCCCCCAGTGCATCAAGAGGCCACATCCAGCAATTAACCTGTACTATCTAAGTCTGTGCAAGTCTGAGGTTCCCACAATAACAAGTTTGTCTAGTGACACAGCTCAGAGCTTACTTACTCCATGGTTAAATGATTCAGACCATCATAGGCTTTGAGCAAAGCTGGATCCAAGAACTCACGCCTTAATATACTCTCTCCTTCTCTGCCTCCTGCCCCCATTCCTGCTTACTTCCCTCGGGGTTGGCTTATCCCAGTTTATGGCAAAGATGTTTATTCTTAGCACAATAAAGCTCTCCAGACCAAGGAAAACATCTTTCAAAGGAGAAAGTAGGGGCTGGAAAATTGCCACAGTGGATAATGAACTTGAAAGCTGGAATACCTGAACGCCACCCCCAGGACCCACAGAGAAGGGAGCCTGACTGTATCGTTGTCCTCTGCCCCCCACATGTGTGCTATGACTCGTGCGTGCTCTGTGCTGGTGAGTTTTTATTGTCAATACTAGCTAAGGTCACATGGAGAGAGCCATCACAAGAAAGAATTGCCTAGAATCAGACTGGGCTGTGGGCACGCCTTTGGGAGATTGTCCTGGCTGGTGATTGACACAGGAGGGCCTGGCACACTGTCAGAGGCACTATCCCCGGGCAGATGACTCTGTTCTGTAAAAGAAAGCCAGGTGAGCCTGAGATAGAAAGCAAGACAGTAGCTGCATTCCTCCATAGTTCTTGCATCCACTCTTGAGTTCCTCCCCTGACTTCCCTCAATGACATCAGCTGAAATAAACCCTTTCCTTCCCTAAGGTGCTTTGGGTCATGTACTGCCATCACCCCACACGAACATGTTAAATAGTGATGATGACGATGACGATGATGTATGTGGTGGCACTTGGGAGGCAGAAGCAAATGGATCCCTTTGAATACAGGCCAGCCTGACCTACAAAGTGACCTCTAGGTTAGCCAGAGGTACATACTGAGATCCTGTCTCAAAAATAAAAAATCTTCTTTTTAAAAAGAAAAAGAAAAACCAAAGCCTAGTGTGGTAGCATATGCGTCCTACCACTCAGTGGCCTGAGGCAGGGAGATCAAGAGTCACTGTCAAGAGGATGCGGGAGTTTGCTGTGAGACTGTGTCTCTGAATACTGTCAGAAGCTACACCCGAAGTCTCACCAACATGACTGTCTGTGTGTGAGCTGGACATGGACACCAAAAGACACGCCAAAGTTGAAGGGCAAAACACCACAAAGCCTCAACCCTTCACAAAGAGCTACAGACAAGTAAGGAGTGCTGAGAGTCCGCGCAGAGGGTGGGGGCTTGGGGGCGTGGCCTTCCCCAGGGAAGAGGACACCAACCGTCCACCACTACCAGGTGCTCAGCCTGAAAACATACATACGAGCAACATTATACAGACCCAGCAGCTTACATTTAGAAATATATACAGCACATAACAATAATCAATGGGGGTTGGGGATTTAGCTCAGTGGTAGAGCGCTTGCCTAGCAAGCACAAGGCCCTGGGTTCGGTCCCCAGCTCCGAAAAAAAGAAAGAAAAAATAAAGAAACAATGATCAATGTGGGGGAAAGAGGCGACAAGTCTAAAAGGGAGCATGGAGGGGTATATCGGAGGGTTTAGAGGGAGGAGAGGGAGGAGAGGAAGGGAGAAGTGAGGTCATTGAATTATAATCTCACTCACATACACAAAAACAGACCTATAACAATAACAATAACTGGGAGGCCAGCCTGTCAACAGCAACAAAATTCAGAGAGCTACCTCTGACAATGTCCTCTGAAACCGAGTTCAAACACAGCCCAGCGCTGGCTCACAGCTAATACTCAGTCTCTTCTAACGTAAGTGGTACAACCGCCTTTCAGGATACGTTGAGGAAAGACTGATTAAAACGGCACCAAACATTCAACATCAGCCAAGACCCAGCCAGGCTCTGCGCCAGACGCTTTAATCTTTATTTAAAAGAATCTGGGGGAAAGGGTATTACGTTCACTAATTACTAGATGCAGAGCCTGCAGGCCCAAGCCAGCGGCTGGCTCCACTGGTCGAGGTGTTGAGAATGTCTTAGAATGGAGATGAGACGCCTGTTTATTTACTGGGCAATTCCTCAACTTCAGATATCAACTTGCCAGTCCACAAACGACACCCTTCACATCTCACTGTGTGTGGAACTAGAGCAAGCATCGGTGAACTTCCGCATCCCGCCTCTTCCTGATTGAACAATCAGCATGTAGGAGGGTGGCGGGATGCACGACCCAAGCAGGACGGACAGTTGTGAAGATCTACCCAATTTCCGGGATCTTTCAAAGTTAAGAGAAGTATCCCCTATTAAGTATGTTAAACCTAACCTCAATTAAGGTGAAAAGCAGCCTAGTATAGCTGTGTGTACATACGTATCCGCCGTGTATTGAAAGAGCTAATACATGTATATGGGAACATTTTTTTTTCACATGGTACAATCATTCCGTAGATGTCAGAGACCCCTCTCCCCACCCTGCACAGTGTGTGTGTGTGTGTGTGTGTGTGTGTGTGTGTGTGTGTGTGTGTGTGTGTGAACGTGTACATTCTTGTCCTTTCTCCGTATACAAAGTACACTACACACACCACTCTATACTGTTTCTTTAAAATAGAATGTGGGAATAGCCTACCGGTCGGGTTCTTTCAATGGCTCCCTGATGTGTAACTCTATGATGAACGTGTAACAACTTTCCTAATGGAAAATGTTTTCAATCTTTTGCTTTTGTTTACACATTTTGGATATATTTTTATAGCAAATATAGAAACAAATCGGGGGGGGGGAGGCTTTCTGCGTCTCACTCTCTTTTAAACATCAAGTACTGATAGACAAAACCCCATCCCATTATGAGGTTTCTTGGTGGTTTGCATGAGTTCAAATTCTGAGTTCTCAATGCTATTCGTAATTCTGCGTTTTGTTTTGAATGCCGGATAAACAAAAGCTCATGTCTTCGCGAACTTTCTTTGTTTGAACAAATGCCACGGTGGAAGGAAAGAATCTTATACAAGGAGGCTGGTCCAAAGTTGAACTAGAAGCAGAAACCTCTGCCAGTGACATCTCATCTGGCTGCATCTCGCTCTCCAGTCACCTCTGCTCTCTAAGCTGAGGAGCCGCCTCTGCTCTTCCAGGCTGTGGGTGGAAGATGCGGTCTCCCCACTTCCCAGGCATAGGAATGTTTCCGACCCGCCATGCCCAGCACGTGAGGATTGGTTCCTCCATGGTCAGGAGTTTGCCCCTGGTCCAATGAGCCTTCACTGTAGAGTCAGAGCCCCGCAGGGAAGATGGCTGCAGAGGCCCCACCCACAGATGAACGTCACGCTAGAAAAGACTCGCTAGTGCCACCCCGTGGCCCTACGAAGACAAGAGGTTTGTGAAAAAGCTGTTAAAAACAAAACCCTGCAGGCAGCTGGAAGATCTGTCACCACGACTTCAGTTGACTGCCTAGCTTCCTGGGCTTGAGTTCCCAGGACAGATGTGCCTGGACAGTTAATCAAAAATCTGCTTGACTTAGATGTAGTCTAATGCGTGAGCGACAACAGCATTTTGCGTTGTGAGTTAGATGAACTGCAGCATTAAAAGATGTGAATTTGTATATCTATAAAGGGTGCCTCAGCAGCCGCCCACCGTGGACTCAAAGAGTAACCTTATTCTGACAGCATCTATTTTACTTTGCTGTGTTGTTGAATATTTTGTTTTAAGGAAGTTTGGGCTGGTATGGTGACACAAGCCTTTAATCTCAGCAAGGTCAAGGCAGGTAGACCTCTGTGAGTTCGAGGCCAGCCTGGCCTATATACCGAGTTCCAGAACAGCCAGAGCTACATATATTCAGATTTGTTTAGCTGGTAGAATTGGGGTTTAGACATGTTATTTTTGAGACTTAAAATGTAATTTGTGCATATGTGTGCGTTCGCACAAGTATGTGTGTGCATATTCAAGAATACATGCCATTCACACACATGGAGGTCAGAGGGAGTCGGTTCTCTCCTTCAAACCTTTTGGGTCTCAGAGAGTGAATTCCATATCCAGGCTGAGCCATTTGGCTGGTTGCCTTTCGGAGAATTTTGTTTTAATATTCTTTTTTTTTAATTTTCAATTCTGCATGTCTGTGTGCAGGCATGTGCATGTGTGTGCAGGCATGTGCATGTGTGTGCAGGCATGTGCATGTGTGTGCAGGCATGTTCATATGTGTGCAGATGCCTGCAGAAGTCAGAGGTGTTGGATTCCTCTGGAGCTGGAGTTACAAGCATTTGGTAGTGGTTGATGTGGACCCTGGGGACCAATCTCTCAACTCCAAGAGCCATCTCTCCAGCACCCTCTTTGAGAATTTTTAAATAAATATAATTGTATCTAAAAGTGAGCATGCTTTGAGAGGAAGGCGGTGGGGGCAAAGGCAGGAGCCTTACTGAGACTTCTGGCAGCTGCCGTCCTGGCTCCCAATAAAAGTGTTAGCAGGGAAGGTCACCAGTTCTGCAGTGTTGCATCAGAAGGCCACAGAACCACTGTCCAGGAGGGAACACTTAACTTCTGTGCACAGGGAGAGGGAAAGCCTACCAGCAGAGGTCACTGGTGTACCAGCAGGAAGCCACAGCAGCTCTTCTCACACTTGGGCCTGCCCTGCTCTCTCTCAGCACTTTGAAGGGAATCAGTGGGAAGTGTGTGCATGCTGCTGGCAGAATTTCTTAGGGAGGCCCACCTTTGGTACCATCAACCTAAGGCTCTTTATTTTAGCATTGCTTTAATACTCAAAAGGATACCAAAGCAGCCTTGGATTGTACATCATCAACTTTAACTGGCCCAAAAAGTAGTTGTATGTGCTTCTTATCTGGAACTTAAGGAAGGCAGGCACTACCTTCCTCAACACATGCATGCCTGTGTGTGTATACATACTCGAACACACACACACACACACACACACACACACACACACACACACACACACATTCGAGTGGCTTGAGTATTGCATACAAAGCCACTACTGAGTAGGAATGAATGTCATGATGTAACATGGACTGGTACAGACACCAAGAGGAGGTGCAAGCAACTGGGTGATGGGGCAGCCAGGTAAATGCAACTCACAGGCACTGGGCAAAAGATGGTGATGACCCTGTAGTGCCAGAGGGATGTGTGAGGGCAGGATGGTTTCAGGGAACTTCTTGGGAAGAAAAAGACATTGTCTGCTTGCCTAGAAAGAATGCTGAGGAAAATAAAATGTGATTTAGGCTATGCAGTGTATGTTCCTTTAGAGCAGTAGTCCTCAACCTTCCTGATGCTATGACCTTTTAATACAGTTCCTCATGTTAGGGTGACCCCCCCAGCCATAAAATTATTTTCATTGCTGCTTCATAAATGTAATTTTGCTACTGTTGTGAATTATAATGTAAATATCTGATATGCAGGAACTCTGATACATAACCCCTGTGAAAGGGTCATTTGACTCCAAAAGAGGTCTCAGCCCACATGTTAAGAACCACTACTGTAGAGAACCCTGACTAATACAAGTCCTGAGATATAACTAACAAGGAAGAGCCCTGAAGTACCTGAAAATTGAGTCCCAGTAGCATTCTGTGAGCACCAAATCAAGCCATAAACGATGTTTATGTTACACCTGGACTTTTCAGTGGGCAGGTAAATTTTTCCTTTACTGATTAGAATTTCATTCCAGGTCCTTTTGGGTAGGAGAGACAAGATAGATGTTTTGATGTTACTACTTTCAAGATTCCTGTTCATTCGTTCCTTTCTTTTTTTTAAAGATTTGTTTATATCTAGGTTTGATAGCATACAACTTTAATACCAGTAATCAGGAGTCAGAGGCAGATGGATCTCTGTGAGTTCAAGGCCAGCCTACGTAGCAAGTCCAAGCCAGCCAGGAGTATATAGTGAGATCCTGTCTCAAAAGGGGGTGGGGATGGAGAGATGGCTCAAAGGTTCTTAGTTACTCTTCTATTGCTGTGAGGATATACTATGACCAAGGCAACTTAAGTAGCTTATTTGTAGCCTTGCTTAAGTTTTAGAAGGTTAGTCCATGAGCATCACACCAGGGAGCACGGCGGCAGACAGGCAGGCACAGTGCTGTAGTAATAGCTGAGAATTTACGTGGTGAGTCCTCAACCATGGAGCAGAAGGAGCTAACTGGGAATGACATGGGCTTGTGAAACCTCAAAGCCCATCCCCAGTGACACACCTCCAACAGTAATCCTTCCCAAACAGTTCCACCCACTGAGGACCAAGCCACTCGTAGATTACTATGGGGAGGGGGATCCTTGTTCAAACCATTACAGTGGTTAAAAGTACTTATTGATTTTGCAGAAGACCTGAACTTAGCTCCCAGAACCCTAACTGGAGTTCCAGGTGGTCTGATATCTTCTTCTGACCTCTGCAGATACCAGGACCATACATGGTGTTCGTATGCAGGCAAAACACTCATACACATAAAATAAAATAGTAAAAATAAGCCACTTAGGCATTTTATTTTTTACTTTTTAAATAAAGTAAAACATGTTCACAGTAGAGTACAAATCTTGTGTATCGCTTGATAAATTTTAACACATATAAAATGAAAGATTTGACCTCATTGTTGAGTAAATAATAGTGAGGTATATTTTTGGTTTTTTTCCAGAAACTGTCTTCCAAGCCAGTGATATCCATTTCCCATATTTTGGTATAGATGCTCTTAAATCTCAGTTGCAGGATGGCTTTTACTGCCTGCCTAAAGCAGTGGGACTGGCGGAGTTGACACTGAATAAATCATTCTTAGACTCTAAAGGTCTTCTGGCCCCGTCTCCAAAGGATCCCAGCTTTGGGTGGAAGAGAAAGAGGAGGTTGTGAACCAAAGAGGTCCCAGTCCACAGCCCACAGCCCATACCCAGCTGAGGGGACCCAGAGATCCCATCACTGAGAAATGTGAGAAACATGAGCGACACATGGAGAATGTTGATCGACTTTAGTGTGTGGAAGGGATAGAGGGAAGGAGGGGAGAGAAGGAGAAAGGAAAAAGGAAGAGAGTTGTGGTAAATATTAAAACAAAATGAGCCAACCCGCACTATTACCGGCCCTGTAGGGCCATATGGCATCTGTGGGGTATTTTCATCTCAGTCAGTGAAAACCTCTCAACCCAACTCTATAACTCTCACACTGCCACTGGCTACTGTCTGGGCCCTGAGGCGATCTCGCTGCCATGGCCAGCCACATCAGTGGCCATCCATCTAGCAGGTAGCTGTCACACCAGTCCCATACAGAGACCGCCTATCTCATGGCTCTCTTGTTGGGGACTCTGCTCATATTCCCAGCAACCCAGTAAAATCAAAACTCAGTAAGCTTGTAATTTATCAATCAGATTTATATCCATAAATTCTCACCCCACAAAACATCCACACAATAAACTCAGAGCCAATTAATATTGAGATAACTGCCCACCTGGACAAGACAAATTGTCCTGTAATTATCCATCCCTTATGAAATGCTCATAACTACCTGTGACCCTTTAAGGCCACACAGATCTGGTTTGTCCTTCCCCTCCTCCATCCTGGTTCTTCTTTTCTCCTCTCTCTCCCCTCTCCAAAACTCTGTGCCCGCCTCACTTTTTCACTGCCCAGTCACAGGCCTTGCCTTATCTTGTGCCTGCCCTCACCTGCATATAGACATCAATCCACAGAAGAGCATGAGCTCAGTTCTAAATCCTTCAGGACCAGAAAATAAATAATTAAATACAAGACGCCGTTTCTGGGTAAGAAGCTGTCGACTTGGAAGAGAGGGGGATTCTCTGGTCCTTTAGTTGGATGCCTATCATTCAAATCCATTTCCAGTTCCTTGAGGCTGGAACAACAAAGGCCCCAGGGGTCCTCTGGACTGCAGCATCTTGCTTGAGACCCTAACAAAGCCAGTGTATTCATTGAGTGTTTGCTGAAGAGTCTTTTTCCTGACCCTTGTATATCAGCAAGAAATGCCCTGGACAGTGGCAGAGAAAAGTCCACAAAGAATCCCGAAGGATGCTTTTCTGGAGCTCAGTTATGCCAGTAAGGACTCAGGCATGATGAGAGGACTTATTCACCTCTCAACTCTGTCCTTCATGTCTGTACTTGCAGACAGAAGATGGCTGTGGTGGTTTGTATATGCTTGGCCCATAGGGAGTAATGCTATTAGGAAGTGTGGCCTTGTTGGAGGAAGTGTGTCACTCTGGGGGTGTACTTGGAAGTCCTTTGCTTAACCTCCACCTAGGGTGGAAGAGATGCTCCTCCTACTTCCCTGCAGAAGAGAGACTCTTCCTGACTGCCTTCTGATTAAGAAGTAGAACTCCCAGCTTCTCCAGCACCACATCTGCCTGCATGCTACCGAGCGTCCTGCCATGACGATAATGGACTGAACCTCTGAAACTGTAAACCACCCAAATCAAATGTTCTCTTTTATAAAAGTTGCCTTGGTCATGGTGTCTCATCACAGCAGTAAAACCCTAATCAAGACAATGACCAAACACTCAAAACATCAGGACCTCACTGAGATCAATGAGAAGAAAAGACAGCATGCCAGTGTGTTCTGCCTTCTTCAAAAGCTCTCGGTAGTCCACCACAGACCAGTCCTGGAAAGGCAGAAGTAGATGAGCCCTTCAAAGGCTACCCTTGAAAATAACTGTAAGAAACCAGGGCTCTGTGGGCGAGTGCTGTAGGAAAAGGCACAGATGGTGGACGAATCAACAAGTTTGCTGTGGAATCACCACATTACCAAGGTCTTGGCCATCATCCAGGACAACCCAAATCCATCCAAATAAATTGTTCAAGTGACCCATTTCCACAGGAGAAAAAAAAAGATTGTATCCCAGCCATCGACTAAGCTACCAAGAGCCCCGTGTGAAAAGTTCCAGCAGCTTCTATAAACGTGATGACAATGAGAGCCTTCTTGCTCTGTTTACCTCATATTCTTTGCAGCAAATGAAGAGACTTGACAAGTGTGCTTGGCCTCTTCCTGGGTAAAGGTCAGGGGCAGGAGAAAGCAGCTCGTTGTGTAGCTTAGCAGAACAGTCGCCGTTTGTTCCTTCTCAATGAAATGCCACAGCTTGGAAGCAGAACTGAGGATCCTCCACAGCCTCTCTTGCTGCCCCCACCTCAAAAGCTCACCCACATGAGCTCAATAAATTACTGTGAAGAGCAGAGTTGGGGTAGGGGGATGGGCAATGAAAGTGGCCAAGGGACGGGCAAAGGGTGATTTCCCAGGAAGTATGAAAAATGTCACCTAAGAGGCTCTTCTACCAAAGATTGGGCTGTAACACTGAGTTTACTCTGAATGGGAGGGGGAGGTCTGTATCTGGGTATGAGTAGGAGGGAGTGACAGGGCCAGATGAATTGTACCTGTTACAAGTAACCAACCCTAAGGATCGCTCTGTGTCCACAGCCTGTCTCTCTTTCTGCTTCCTCCCACGGAATCAACTGCCCCCGCCCCCCCCCACACTTCAGACTGAGGCATGTTTATTTCCATATGGAAAGTTGCTGTTGGGGTTGGGGATTTAGCTCAGTGGTAGAGCACTTGCCTAGCAAGCGCAAGGCCTTGGGTTCGGTCCCCAGCTCCGAAAAAAAGAAAAAAGAAAAAAAAAGTTGTTGTTGTTGTTTTTTTTTTTTAATGAAATCTTAATTGTTTGATTTTTTACCAGTGAAGACTCGGGAGTCAGATGCTGGAGTGAAAGCCTGCTAGCTCACAGCGGCAGAGAAAACACCCAGCTGACCTTCCTCCTCAGCCAACACCCCAGAAGGCATCTCCTCCCTTATGCCATCTCAAAAAAAACCTCTTCACACTGAATGTTCTTCTACTTTCTGTGTGTCTCTCTGTCTGTCCTCCTGACTCCCTCTCTACGGTTTTTCCTTAATAATCATATGTTGACTTCCTGTCAACTGGCTCCTTGTTCTGCCTCTTGACCCGTGGTTGACTTTATTTAATCATGTTTACAATATTCAAGCAGAAAGATCTGGGATTAAAGGTGTGGGCTAAGGCTGAGTCACACCACAACTAGAAACAGGTTGTTCTGGTCAATAGCACAATCTTGGGGTTCACAACGTGATCAAATATCCTACGACAGAAAATGAAGACACAGTTGCTAACTATGAGAAAGACATCTAGACCTATCTGTTACAAGTCAATAACAAAAAAGACCACGCAATTAAAATGGAAGCATTATTTAAATGAGGTATCGTTATGTGTGTACAGTGTGTGTATATGATCATATGTACACACAAAAACCCATATGTGCAGGACATGTGATGGACATCAGGTGTCTTCTATTGTCCTCTGTGTTAATATTTTTGAAATAGAGTCTCTCTCGTTCAACCCAGAGCTCACTGATGAAGGTAGTCTTGCTGGGTAAGATCCTCCTCACTGATTGAGGTAGTCTAGCTGGGTAAGATCCTCCTAACTGATTGAGGTAGTCTCTCTGGGTAAGACCCTCCTCACTGATTGAGGTAGTCTTGCTGGGTAAGATCCTCCTCACTGATTGAGGTAGTCTAGCTGGGTAAGATCCTCCTCACTGATTGAGGTAGTCTTGTTGGGTAAGACCCTCCTCACTGATTGAGGTAGTCTTGCTGGGTAAGACCCTCCTCACTGATTGAGGTAGTCTTGCTGGGTAAGACCCTCCTCACTGATTGAGGTAGTCTAGCTGGGTAAGACCCTCCTGTTTCTGCTATCCCAGCACTAGGAGGCAAATGTATGCTCAGATTTTTCTTTTTTTTTTTTTTTTTTTTTTTTTTTGGTTCTTTTTTTCGGAGCTGGGGACTGAACCCAGGGCCTTGCGCTTCCTAGGTAAGCGCTCTACCACTAAGCTAAATCCCCAGCCCCACTGAGCTAAATCCCCAGCCCCAGATTTTTCATGTGAGTGCCTCCAACACCGAAATTAAGTTTTACCTTCTCAAAAAGGTTTATACATTGATAATCAGCATGTGATGATTAATATCCTTGAATATAAATGCAGATCAAAACTATGATACTGCCTTATGACCTTAGAATTTTTTTATTTTTGAAGAACAGTGTCAAGAGCCAGAGAGAGTACAGAGAAGTTTAAACCTCTGTGCATTGCTTATAGGATATAAAAGGATAGATCTGCCCTGGAGATAGCCTAGCAGTTCCTCAGAAGATAAAGCATAAAGTTATCACATGGCCCCGAAATTCTACTCCCAGGTCTATGTCTGGAAGTGTATCTGTGTCGACACTTGGAAGGGAAAATTGACAGCATTATTCATAATGGCCCAGGAATGTGAATAATCTGAGTGTTCATCAGTCAGTGGAAAGGCAAACCAAATGTGTGACGTGCACATGGTGCCAAAACATGGGGCAGTAGCAACAACCAAATGTATAGCTATAGTCAATCGTCAACCCTTAGGTCTGAAGTTGTGCAGGGAGAGAGAAAGAGAGATGGAGAAAATGGAATGTGATTTCTGCTGACTATGGGATTTCTTTTGGAGGTGAAGAAAATACAAAATGTCGGTGATGTCTGTATTCTAAATAAATGGTTTAAAAATATCATTATATGCTATAAATAGTGAAGTGTGGAGCTGGGGAGATGATTCAGCAGAGAAAGTAGTTGCTGTGAGATCCTAAAGAACAGAGGTCAGATACCCAGAATCCCATGGCTTCCTACCTAGAAACATCGGGGAGACAGGACCCCAAGAGCAAGCTGACTAGCTAGGCTAGATGAATCCAGGAATTCTAATCTCAAAAGAAAGAGCCTGCCTCGGTACACAAGTGGTAAGCAGGTAACTCAGTGTCAGATCTCTACACAGATACCGCACTCATACCAAAAAGAATATATTTTAAATTATTCAGTAAAACTACAAGAATGGGATTGGGGATTTAGCTCAGTGGTAGAGCGTTTGCCTAGCAAGCGCAAGGCCCTGAGGTCGGTCCCCAGCTCCGAAAAAAAAAAAAAAAAAAAAAAAAAACTACAAGAATGGACAGCGATCCATGTCTTAGACATCCTCACTTGAATTTCTACCCATCTTATAAAGACCAAAGTAACCCACCTGATTTCCATGTGGTAGAGAGAATCCACTCCCGAAAGCCAACCTCAAACCTCTACTAGGTGCTCTATGGCATGCATGTAACGTACAAATCTGCACACACAAACACATACTTTAAAAAGGAAACATAAGGAATCAAACTTGACGGCATAGCTTTTCGTTAAAATTACTTAATTTTGTGGGGCAACTGAAAGAAAGATACTCAAGCCCCTGCCTCGGCTCCCACAGGCACCACTACAGCGAATGACTATGTAATGCCGAACTGGGAAAGATGGCGTACGCAGCGGAGAAATGGGAGAGGAAGTGGAGCCAAGCAATTCGTGCGCTGTGAGAGGTCCAGAGACGCAACAGCAGAGGGGAGCGGACAGCCATGAGGAGCCTGCACCTATCAGCTGAGGCCCTGGCCCTACAGAAACCAGAATGTCTGTGGCCCGTGTTGCCACCAAAGGCTATCTGGATATCAGTAGTCGGAGCTGCTGCCTAAGACCGTGGTGATGTCTGGGAGTCATGCTAATGTGGGGGACAAACTGATTTGAGTGGCCTATGTTACCTCCTGAGACCAGGATGACATCCTGGCCCAGGCTGCCACTTAGGGCCATGTCTAGGTCCATGGTCCTGCTGAAACTGTGGTCTGTGTTGATGTCCATAGCCTAAGATACCACCAGAGGCCAGGCAGCTGTCTGCAGTCTGGGGTGCAACCTGAATCCGTGCGGATGCCTGAGGGCTGTGCTGTAGTACTGGAACATGCTAATCTGAGTGGCCTGCGCTACCATCTGAGGCCATGGAGACATCTGGCCCATGCTGTTGTCAGGGGCCATGTGTGGTTCCGTGATGTCCGAGGCCCATGTTACCACCCAAAAGCCATGAGGATGTCCCTGGTCTCGGCCATGGGCCTAAGGCCATGCTGACGCCAGAACGCTTTGCTGAGCTGACCCCACCCCTCACCTGCAGTCGGAGAGTTGGCCCCGCCCCTAGCCATGCATGGAGGGAGCTGGCCCCACCTCTTATCTGGGTAGCTTGGAAGAGTTGTCTCTGGTGGCATGGCCACTGAAGAGCAGACCCTGCTCTTCATCTGCTGTGTAGTGGTGTGGCACTGGAGAGATGCCCCTGCCACCTGTGGCAGGTAGGTGAGCTGGCCTTGAAGGCATGAAGGTGGAAGAACTGGCCCTGCCCCTCACCCACTGCAGCAGTTGGGAGAGCAGACCCCACACCTTGCCTGGGCAGCACAGTAGAGCTGACCCCGGTGGTATAGGTGCAGGAGAGCTGGTGGGCTGACCAGCTCAGCTCCACCCAGGCCCAGATCCAGGGCTCTGAGTTGGCCCACCCTATCTACTGGAGCATGTGAAGGGCTAGTCCTGCAGATAGAAAACCGCAGGCTCTCCATGACCCAGGGCAACAACCAGTTATCGGAGAGGAGTCCCAGTGAGGATCCAGTATTGATAAGAGTAGCAGAACCAGACCAATGATTCGTTGCAATGAACATTTGCAAGTAAAGCTGTTTGGACAAAAGGGTGCACTGTGTGACACACTGCAGCTTCCATGGTGAGATTTTTTTCCTCCCATCGGTAGTGGTTTTGTTTGTTTTTAATTTTTCTTTTTCTTTTGGGAGTTAGGTTACAAGGGTAGATATGAAGGGGCAGGGAGATGAGTGGAACTGGGGTGCACGATGTGAAACTCACAAAAAAAATCATTAAAAGGGTTTTTAAAACTTTTTTAATTTCTCCAACAACATAAATAACAATCACAGATTATTGTGATGATTATAGAACTCATGTGAACCCTAATTTTTAATAATAAGGGTCTGTTTATTTTACCATGCCCGAACTTCCTTTTTTATTTGTTTGTTTGTTTGTTCTTTTGTTTTGAGATAGAGTTTCATCATGTAGTTCTGACTAGCCCGGAACTTGAAGACTACAGTGGGCTGGGCTCTTCTACATAATTGGCAATGAAGAATATGTCCCCACAGATTCACTGCCTCTGACTCCTGAGTGTTGGGAGACATTTTTTTTCTTGACTTTCTCACAGCTGTAAAGGCGGTTGGTCCAACCTAGACCCTCTTTCTCAGCCCTGGAACAAGGACTAGGATGTGCATCTCTCTAACAACCGTCAAGATGCTGCAATTCATTGCAGACTATGGGCCTATCTAAGGAGCCATTTGTTTGTTGGCTTTTGTTTTGTTTTTTGTTTGTTTGGTTTCTGTGGCTGTCCTGGAGCTAGCTCCTGTAGACCACGCTAGTATGAGGGGACTTTCGCAGATCCACCATCAGTTTAAATAAAGACATGGAGAATCTCATATATTTTAAAAACTTAGGCTTTTAGCTCAGACTCCCTCTGGCTACTCTAACCTAACTGATTCTTGCCTACATCCTGCCACCTGCCAGGTTCTACCTCTCTGCTCGATCTGAATCCTCCATACACCTCTGCGTCCACTGGCTGAATCCCCTTTCTGATCTCTTCTCTCGGAGACCCTCTCTCTACATTGAAGTCCTACCTTCCATTTCCTATTTGGCTACTGGCCATCAGCTCTTTCTTTATTAAGCCAGTCAGCAAGTAAGGAAGGATAAAGGTTTACAAAGTACCTGGTGATGGTCCACAGGAATAACAATACCAAGACCTGGTCAGTACTCAGCGCTCTGGCTGGTTTGGCAACCAACAATTGAACAGACAGAAACAACCTTTACACGTTGTTCAAAAGGTTTTCCCAAAAGGTTGGTCTCTAACTCACAGAGATCCACCTGCCTCTGTCTCCCTGGTGCTGGGACTAAAGGCATGCACCACCACTACCCAACCAGCTATTTTTAGACCATGTGTTGTCATCCCCAATTTCTGCCTTTACATTTATCTTATATAGCATCTAATTTTCTGGCATAGATTAACGAGGCTTTGAATTCTATCTGAACTCAGTGAGCCTGCTCCCCTTCCTTGTGTATTTTGAGGAGATTTCCCCTGTGTGAATCAGTCTTCATTTTCTTGTGTTCAAGCATGCAGGAATGATTTACATTGAGCCTTCCTCGTGCTTTGCATATGTAAAGTGTACATAAGTGTTTATAAATCCAGTGCCATCATTTGTGTCAACATTCTGCAGCTTCTTCTGTGTGTGCTTTAAAACAAACACAAACACAAACCTTGCTGAATGGGTGTAAAGGCAGCGAATCAAAATCCTGATAATTGTGCTTTAGGAAAATGCAAAGTGATTCTAATGGTTTGCCTGGAAGAATGGATTCTAAAGGAAACCATAGTGAGGAAGATGTGTATATTAAAAGATATGAAGTAAGCAGGGTATGGTGGTGCAAGCCTTTGATTCCAGCACTCTGGAGGCAGAGGCAGGCAGATCTCTGTTAGTTTGAGGCCAGCCTAGTCTACATGTGAGTTTCAGAACAGCCAGGGTTCTGTAGGGAGACCCTGTCTCAGAAAAATCCAAAACAGCAATGACAACAACAAATGCATGGACTAATTATCAGGGTTAGAACTGCGTGATATTGGTGCAATAATTAATAGAGGGCTTCAGGGAATAACGTGAGTAATTTCTTATTCGTGTATCAGCTTTGTTTCTAATAAAGGAAAGAGCACAAACCATGTGTTCTAGTTTGATTTCTGGCACTGTGACCGTGACCGAAATAGGAGGAAAGGGTTTACACAAAATCACAGTCCAGCGATGAAGGAAGTCGGGACAGGAACTCAAGAAAGAGAACAGGCAAGTACCCCAAAGCAAAGCTGTTAACTGGCTGGCTCTCTGGTTGTGCTTAGCTGGCTTTCTTACACAGCCCAGTCTTCCCAGCCTAGGGATGGCACCGCCCACTGTGGACTGAGCCCTCCTAGTCATTAGCAGTCAAGAAGATATGCCACAGGCTTACCTACAGGCCAATCTGATTCAGTCAATCCCCCAATTGGGGCTCTCTCAGATAACTCCAGGCTGAGTCACATTGACAGCTGACACTATCTACAAGACCATGAAAAAGCAGTCTACTAAGCAAAAGGGGAGGTTGTACTTGGAGAAGAATCCTTGGCACTGGTTTCAGTAATATACAGAAGTAAATTTCAAATGAATTAAATTGCTAGGAAATAAATAAATAAATCATAAAAAGCAAAATAAAACCAAACACATAAGTACCAAATAGCTAGACGGGAAAGGAAAAGATAGAAATTACCACAAAGACCAAGCCAGGTGGAGCTGGAGAGCTGGCTCAGTGGTTAAAAGCACAGATTGTTCTTCCAAAGGTCTTGAGTTCAAATCCCAGCAACCACATGATAGTTCATAACCATCTGTAATGAGATCTGATGACCTCTTCTGGTGTGACTGAAGACAGCTACAGTGTACTTATATATAATAAGTAAATAAATCTTAAAAAAAGAAAAGACAAGAAAAAAGAATGAGCCAGATATGGTGGCACACACCTTTAATCCTAGTTCTTGGGAGGTAGCAGGGGGTGTTCTGAGTTCAAGAGTAACCTGGTCTACAGATCTATTTCCTGAACAGCCAGGAAATAAATTATCACAAAGGGAAAGTTTGATTATGGATACATAAACACTGGCTATCTTTGTTTTTAAAATACCACAATAAGATGTGTGTGTGTGTGTGTGTGTGTGTGTGTGTGTGTGAGAGAGAGAGAGAGAGAGAGAGAGAGAGAGAGAGAGAGAGAGTTTTCTAAGGGCTGGGGATATAACTCAGTGGTAGAGCATTTGCCTAGTGTGTGCATAGGTTCAAGGTTCAATCTCTAGAACTATACAGAAATTTCTCCCAGTACCACTAAGAGAGATAACCAAAAACATGACCACAGGGAGATCTCACTGCCAATATGGAACCAGTAACCAGAAAAAGAAGAGAAAAACAAAACACATAGCAAGCCATAGACTTTTAAAATGTTTAATAGTCAGTCCAAAATAAAGACAAACAAGCCAGCAGCTCTATTTTTAGGTCCCATGATAAGTCACAGCATGAGACAGTGATAACATCATTTGAGTCAATGAGCGTTTCTCCTAAGGTAGACCAGATGGCTGAGATAATGTTTAGAAATGAATTAACTATAAAGAATAATCACTAGTCATGGTTCTACCAACTATTGTTGTCATAGTTTTTCAAGTACGGCAAAGTTTAGAGTAGCAATTGTGTGCCTCTGAAGTCACTGCTCAGCAGTCTTGGATCAAGGGTGGTGTGGACATGCCTTTGCTGTAGTGTGTGTTTCTACCACAAATATCGAGTAATTAATACATGGCATATAAAGTAATCTTAGCAATACTTCACTCCCTGACTACTTTTGTGTAAGAGATATTTCACAATTTAATAGGATGTATCTAACAAGGGAACTGTGAGGTAAAGCAAAGATAGTAGTTAAAACAGTAAATTAAGGGGTTGGGGATTTGACTCAGTGGTAGAGCACTTGCCTAGCAAGCGCAAGGTCCTGGGTTCGGTCCCCAGCTCCGAAAAAAAAAAAAAAACAAAAACAAAACAGTAAATTAAGCAGAGAACGCTTATCTTTAGATGGTAAAAAAAATGTAAGGGCCAAAGAAGAGTCTGGATAAAATTTTCAAGTGAGATTACATATTTCTTCATAACGGGAAAATATGGTTGTATTAAAAAGCTGGATTTTCTGTTTGATCCAACAGGGGGCACTAAGCTACACTCTGCTTTTTCTCTGGGAAGGAGAGCTGGAGGCTGGGGGAAGCCAGCGCTTCTGGTCCAGAATAGAACACCAGTTTTTAAGCTTGTTCTATTTACTTAAAAAACAAACAAACAATCAAACCACAAAACCCACAGTCCCCTGACAAGAAGGCACTTATAAAGCATGAGCTGTGTTTATCACTCCCTGTCCCCACACACCACATCCACTTATTCAACCACTCATAACTCATCAGAGACCCGGGTGTGGCACTGGAGTGACAACAGTGAGGAAGTTGATAACTGCGTCTATATGTGACGTGTTTTAGTGGGAAAAACACAAGCTACTGAAGGATCCTGTTAATGAAGTCATCACAAATGGGGTTGAGTGAATCAAATGAAAAGCACAAGGCAAAACACACTACAAATATCAAGATGGGGTAAATCAAGGACAAAGAGCTGTGCAAATCCAGCCTAAGTTCTATGCAGGTGAGAGAGAATTTGTGTAGAATGTTCAGAAGTCTGTTTGTTTGTTTATTAGGATATGCCTGTGACCCTCTGAAAAAAATCACCTCTCTCCATTCTTATAGACACTGCATTACACTTCATCTGAGGCTAGCTTGGTTTCCAAATTTCTCTCCTAACTGGCTTTGCTTCCCCTCTAGCCTTTCTGCCTCAAAATGCAGGAAGTCAACCAGAAGCTACATGTTAACCTGAACAAATTTCCTGAACTTGATTTTCTTCTACTTGCTGGGTCCTTTCAACTTGAACCGTCTCAAAGCTGACCTGCTACTTTCTTATCCTGTTACTCAGATCTCCAGAGCCTGTTCCAACTGCCTTCCAGTCCTGTCTCTCACAAGCCCTGTGGTCAGAGACCGACACCTGCCACCGCTGGAGAAACATCAGCCATCCCTCTCCTGTCCTTTGCTCCGTGCATTCTGGCTTTCTGAGGTGGATTCTGCACTTGTCCATCTGTTAGCAATGTCCTGTCAAAATCACCTTTTTATTTTTTAGATGTTAAAAGTCCCTTTAAAAATTATTCTTTTTCTTCTTTTCAAGTGTATGTGTATGTAGTATGTATGTGTACCTACATATTCAAATACATGTGATCGTGTGTAGTATGCCGCTATACATACATATTCAAATATGTGTGAATGCATGTATATGTGCCTGTGCCTATGTGCATGTTGCGTGTGTGTGTGTGTGTGTGTGTGAGTGTGTGTGCAAGGTTGATCTCAGGAATCTTTCTCATCATTCTTCCACCTTATTCTTTGAGGCAGGGTCTCTCAGTCAAACCCAGAGCTAGTCGTGCCTTGCTCCAAGGATCCTGTCTTCACCTTTCCAGGCTGGAGTTACAGGTGGGTGCCCTCACCCTCCTGGTATTTACATGACATTTCCATGGGTGCTGACTATTCAAATTCTTGCTTGTAAGAGCTGTAACTGCCAAACCATTTCCACCTTTTTATTTTTTCTAAAAGACTTCTTTATTTTTTTATTTTATGTGCATTGGTGTTTTTCCTGCAGGTATGTTTGTGGGGGATGTTGGATTCCCTGGAACTGGAGTCACAGACAGTTGTGAGCTGCCATGGGAGAGTTAGGAGTCAAGCCTGGGTCCTCAGAAGAGCAGCCAGTATTCTTAAAACCCCTGAGCCATCTCTCCAGCCCCAAAGCTCTTTTTTTTTAAAACAACAGAACCGCCGATGAAATAAAACCACAAATAGTGATTCTTTTTAAACAAACATACCTGCAAAATAAAAGATTGGTATCTCTATTTTATTCCTTCCATATGGAGATTTTGGTTGACTAATCTTCTGAAACTGGACCTAAAGAAGTCTCTCTTCAAAGAACCTGGCCTATCAGGACTTGTGATGAAATTTGCTCACACGAGAGAGACTCCTCATCCTTATAGTCCAGACCTGGGGACAGCAAAGCGCCCCTTCTCCTGTCTGCCAGCAGTGCTCTGAGTGCTCTAATTTCCTGTCTGGGGGTCCTGTACTTCTTCCGGCCACTGCCTGGGCAGATACGGTCTATTCACAGGGCTGTGGTCTGAGCCTGAAGGCAGGCCTCAGTGGACCATCTACGTTAGAGCATGGCATGTGGTAAGTAAATTATAAACATACACATGGTGGCAAACAGCTTTTAAAATATCAAATATGGGTTGGGGATTTAGCTCAGTGGTAGAGCGCTTGCCTAGGAAGCGCAAGGCCCTGGGTTCAGTCCCCAGCTCCGAAAAAAAAGAACCAAAAAAAAAAAAATCAAATATGTGGCCCCCTTTCTCATTTACCATATACTGACCCTCTATCACCCTTCAAGAGGTTTCCAGTTGTCTTGGCTAGGCTTAGAATTTTACAGAAGAAATGCCACTAAATAGAATTTTCAGATTTTTTTTTTTAACCAATTAGGCCAAGCTGTGTAGGAGAGAACATCTGCGCAGAGTCACAGATTGCTTTGCCTTGCTTGTTGGCACCAGAGCCAGTTAATCATGGAGTTTTAGGTCAGGAGTGCTGGAACAGGCAGGAAGAGAAAAAAAGCCCATCCTGCTGGGCCCCATAAACTCCATAGGAAAGGACAGAAAGATGAGGGAGGTCACCATCTGATTTAAGTATTGTCTCCCTTCTCCTGACCCTGCATACATAGGGTTGGTGGGGGAAGGTGGAGGGCACCTGGAGATCCCATCTTTGGGACCCTGGGAAGGAGGGGTTCACCTGCCATGTTGTCTAGCCCCCAGGAGTGGCTGCAAGGTTATTTAGGGAGAAGGGTTGAATACACTGTCCTGGGCTGCACCCAGGACTACAGTAGAAAAGTAGCTAGGCTGACTGAGCTGAGAGCCAACAGGCCTCCGTGTGCCAAGCATCACGAGAGAAAGGTGAGTCACTAGTAAGGTGGGGGCAGACACTCTGGGGCCGAGCCAGATGGAGGATGTGGGGTCAGAGTCCTAGCCAGAGCAGCACTGAGTCATCAGGGAACACACGCAGGTCCTTCCAAGCCAGGAAGGACCAGACCACAGGCACTAGAATCACTGCACAGCAGCAAGGGCACACAAATAGCCTAGGAGCAGATTCAGTTTCTCCCTTACAGGTGAAACAAGGGCAGCATCCAGACCAGGCAGGCACCTAGCGAAATTCAGCGGGAGTGGACCCAGGGAGCCCATCTTCTCTCTCTCCAAAGAATCTGCTAGCCACGACTCTGTCCCAGATCCAAACACCATCTCTAAAAGATTTTTAAAAAGAGAAAGCAGATAACCAAAGACTAAGTATTTTTATGTTTTTGACCAGACGAGATGGACTATTTATTTGTTGTGTTTATTTAAATAATTTCATTTGAATACCCGCCTCTATTGTGTGGAAAGGAGAAAGCAGTTTTAGAGAAACAAAGCTAGTCTGCCATCCCGGCACATCTGTGAGTGGGGTGACGAGAGTCTGCAGCCCTCCTCACAGAGAATCATTGCCAGCCTCCTCCCCACTGCTAAATCTGGTGCTACTTGGGCTACTCAGTTCCTCCCATCCACCCACACGCAACTGTGCTGAAGAGCTTCGAGGGCCCGGACCAGATCTCTGGGCTTCAGGGCACCAAATTAAGGGACTAAGAAGGAGGCAAGAAATGGATAAGACAATGGGTGGATTCTGAAGAGAAACCGAATAACCAGTTTGTCTTGAAAGATCCTCCAGAGAGCCCAGGACTTGAATGTGTCCAAAGGTATCAAAGGGGAAAAGAAGACAGACACATAGAGAGGACAGAGCATGGTATTCTGGGGACAGACAGCCAGAAGCCCGGATACTGTTGTACATTAGAGGAGATACAAGATGGCTTTGAATAGGAGCTGCTGTGGATTCCATTCTGGTATCTTTGCTATTCCTGGAGATCTAAGGGAGTTCCTGTCAAGACTATTGTTTGACCCTCACCCAGTCATCCCTGAACAGAGTTCTCAGCCTAGGCAGGTGGATGACCACAGTGACCCTCATGCTGTGTAGGAAATGGCTAATATAGAGCAAAGGTTCCCAACTGGGGGTGGTTTTCTTTTTGTCTTCCAGAGGACATTTAAGATAGGGTCAGATGTATCCTAGGCTGGCTTCGAACTCATGATTTAGTGGATCAGAACTTTGAACCTCCTACCCGTGCTTCTGGACTGCAGAGATTACAGTGTGTATGACAACTGGGCACCTCTCCAGCCCCTGCAGACATTTTTAGTTGTCATGACTGAGATATTGGAGTGGCATGCGGACAGAGGCCAAGGACACCGCTAAGCACTTTCCAGTATGCTGGACAGTCCTTCACAGCGAGGCGTCCCAAGTAGAAACATGACCAAGAAATGCTTGTTTCCTTACGTCATCCCGTTCTAATGACAAAAGTAAAGTAAAAAGTAAAAGACAGCTTTTCTCCTTTTAAGCATTCCTCCGCATTTATGATATTCTCTTAAAAACCGTTTATTATATTTTATTATTTAAAATTTATTATTTATATTATTTATTTATTGGTGTGTGAATGCATGAGAGAAAGCACAGGGGATGGGGCTGGAGAGGGGGGAGATCACACAGTCCCAGGTACGTGGTACTTGTGGAGGTCAAGTACTTTGGGAAGCGGTTTCTTTCCTTCTACCCAAGTGGGTCCTGGAGCAAACTCATGTCAGTCTTGGTGGCAGCTGACTTTACCTTCTGTGCCATCTCACTAGTCCTTCATATCAGTTCTTTTTTTTTTTCTTTTCTTTTTTTCGGAGCTGGGGACTGAACCCAGGGTCTTGCGCTTGCTAGGCAAGCCCTCTACCACTGAGCTAAATCCCCAACCCCTCATATCAGTTCTTATCTGGTAATCTGAATAGAAACTGATTTTGTTAAAAAAAAAAACAAAAAAAACAAAAAAAACAAAAAACAAACAAACAAACAAAAACACTAAAGTGAAAGAATTCCTGTTTAAAAATTTCAAGGCTCAGCTGGGCATGGTGGCACAGGCCTTTAATCCCAGCACTCAGGAGGCAGAGGCAGGAGTTTGAGGCCAGCCTGGTCTACAAAGCAAGTTCCATGACAGCCAGGACTACACAGAGAAACTCTGTTTTGAAAAACAAAAGAAGAGAAAAATCTAAGACCCTCTAAGGGCAAAAAGAGATTTGAATAAAGAAAGTTATAGAATATCTCTTTGCATGTCTATATGCTTGTGTGTGAGTGTGTGTGTGTGTATGAGTGAGTGTGTGTGTGAGTGTGTGTGAGTGTGTGTGAGTGTGTGTGAGTGTGAGTGTATATGTGTGTATACACATACATACACCCAAGGTTTAACTCAGGAGTCTCCCTCATCTGCTCTCACATTACTCCATTTCCACGGGTCTAGCTATTCAGCTTGCTCCAGGGATATTCTACCTCAGCCTTCCACCTTCCCAGAGCTGAAATTATAGGCAGGCTGCCACGGCTGCCCAGCATTTTCAAGGGTTCTGGGGATCCAAACACTACTAAGACATCTCCCTGGCTGTCCACAGTATAAAACAAACACACTGGATGGAACAGCTATCATGAGTAAGACATGATCACGATAGACAATTATGGCTTCTCTGCACCCTTTGCTCTCCAAAGTGAAGTCCCAGAATCTGAATCTTTCCCAGCTCCTTCTCACGGGGACGAAGAGCTTTGTCTTGCTTTTTGCAGGTAAAATACTCACCAAGAAGGACTACTGGGATAAGGTGGTAGGGAACAATTGCATAGTTAATTGTAATTTTTATTATAATCTCCCTGGCTGGGTTCCTATCAGCCCTTTCTGTCTCTGTGAAGATATCCCCAGGCTTCAGTCTTAGGAATCTATGCTATATAGCTTTAAAGACAAACTAGAATGCTTAAGTTCTGGGTGATCTCTGGTCTACTTATTCCAAGAGGCTACAAATTTAGCCAAACTTCTATTTCTCTTCTAGCTATATACCCTTGTCTTTTCTCTGAAATGTGCTCCTATGTTTTGGAAGTTAATATCAACACCTCATCGATGTGGTCCAAGATGTTGGCCTGGCGTGCTCCAAACCCCTACATTTCTCCAGAAGCACATGTCAAGTCAAGTATCCAGAGGCAGAGCACTTGCCAGAAGTCTCGGTCCTAGCACTGAGGCTGCCAAAATCTCTCCTGCCCTTTGGGGAGACCTACCTCGTCCCTTCAGTAACAACAGACAGCAGGCAAGGCTACCCCTCAACGACTCCAGACCGCTGTCCATCAGGTGATTTGTGAATGAACAACTTGGCCCTTATGAGGTAGAGGTGCAGCATCAGCACATACTGTGCAAAAGATCCGAGCAAGAGGAGCTGCTTTGGGCTTCAATAACTGGCAGATGGTGGCTTAGACCTCTCTCTCTCTCTCTCTCTCTCTCTCTCTCTCTCTCTCTCATTACAAAAGAAAGGACTAGAGGAATACAGTTCACAACTGGCATAGAAACTCAAGGTTTCAGAACCAGAGCTCTTTTAAGCTTTTTGTTGTGATCACAAAATGGGTGCTGCTGAATTTCCAGGCATCTGTCCTCGTTTAACAAAAGGAGATGGTGGGGCTATGGGAGAACATGGCGACAGTCTTCAGTATCCTTCCTGATGGGGAACACAGAGTCTTTTGGAAGATCAAAGGGGACTCCCTCTCAAGTCTCACCCAGTCATAGAACCAGCACAAGCTACCAAGGATCCTGGAACACGTAAGGGAGACGTTTGGGGATGTCCGTTGCTTTAAGCATGACACAAAACATCACACATGTAGCCTGGCATCTTAGACTAGTGTAGTCCTGATAGTGAAAGAGGGGAAACCCCAAAGCTGGGAACTGATTTTTTTCAAGTCTTTCAGCCCAAACAGTGCTACTTTGGATCTAGAAATAGAAGAGTGACCATTCTTGCCAGCTTTGCCCCATGGGTTCTGAAACATAATGCTCTTGGCTTGGGTCTTGACCTTCTCTTAGCAGGCATCCCAAAGCAGTGAGAGTCCCATTATAGGACAGAATAAAAACCATAACCACTCCATCCTCCTCACACCATACAACCAACCCCCAAGATGCCAATGGGCAACCCAATGGGTCCTCCTGGAAATCAACAACTAGGGAAAGACTGAAGTGTTTGGGCAGGCAGGTGGCAAGCAGCCTCAAGATGGAAACCTTTGAACTCAATTTGTAGCCACAGAGTGATAGGATACCTGGAGATTTCTTAAGTCCAAAAACAGCTTACAACATTGTATTCACTTTTCCTACATTCTGCAACAACCCGCAAAAAGAAAAAAGAAAAAAAAAAAAGGAAGACGTTTACCTCTAAGCCACTACTAAGAACAGAGTATGACCAGCGAGCTTCTGTCCTCTGCCCTCTCTGCCATATATGAGCTGCTTGTGACACACAGCCCAGCCCATGGTGAAGACTTCAAACCACATGCCTTGCCTCTTTCCCTTTCTTCTTCCTCACCTGACTTCTGACATCCTGCATGCCTCTGGCCCTAAACTTTTACCAAAGCTCTTGCTTAAGCCCTCTGGCTCTGTGGTGAGCTCTGGTTTCTCTTCCCAGCTTAAGGTGCAGAGTTGTGGCACACTGGTTAGCCACTTCTCTGAGCATCCCATCTTATGCCTTTGTTCATTCTTAAATCATTCGGTTGATGCCTCCTGTGTCTGCTTCATTTTCCATGTACGTACGAGTCAAGGGCACAGTATGGTCCAGCTTTCAAGAGCTGCACACACAGCTGAACAGAGAGGACTCCTTTGCTATGAGCGTTACAGGCAATGTCTGTATCCACGGGGCATCACACTAGACCAAAGGAAGAAGAGGCAAGTCTATGGGGCAGATTCAGGAGGAGCCTTGGGCAGTAAGTGTGTCAAGATATTTTTAGTTGAACACAGGCACTATCACTGGAAGCCATGATGGGAGGACAGAACTCTCTGGCTTCGTGACTATTGATCCCCTCTCTCATCATAAAACATTGATTTGCTCCAACTACCTGCTAACAAGCAAGGCACGTTATCTCGTGATGAAGGGCCTGTCTTCAGGTCTCGGGATATTAACAATAATTAGATTAAGGTAGTTTACACATTCAGAATGATTGTAAGTGAGTCTTAAGGAAAAATCCTGGTCAGCGTACCCCACCACCAGAGGTTGCTGTTCCCAGCTACAACAACCACCTCATGATTATGAAACAAAAGCCAAGAATATTACAAAGGCACTAACTCCCCAGGGCCACCTTTAACATAAGTGACTTTTTTTTCATTTTTTCCACTATGATAAATGCATATCACATAAAATGTGTCACCTTGGGACTAGAGAGATGGTTTATTCTGCTCTTGTGGGACCCGGGTTTGGTTTTCAGAAACCATATGGTAGCTCACAGCCACTGTAATTCCAACTCTATGCCCTCCTCTGGCTTTGGTGGGCACCGTATGCACTTACGTATGCACAGGCAAAACATTCACACGTATAAAATAAAATTAAATAGAATTGTTTTCAAGATCGTCACCTTAGCATTATTAAGCACGTAGTTCATTGTTGAATAGCTTTTCCCACCATCCATCTCCAGCGCTCGTTCCATGTACGAAACCCAAACTTCACCCATCAGACACCAACTCCCCGTTCCTCCCCTCCCCCAGTGCCTAGAAATCCCATTCCGCTACTCTCTGTTGAACTTGGACCCCTTAGGTACCACATATAGGTAGAATATGCTTTGCGACTGGCTTATTTCACTTGACACGTTGTCTTTGAAGTTCAGCTGTATGGTAGCATGTGTCAAAACTTCCCTTTTTTAAAACAATTGAGTAACAGTCCCTTGTGTGTCTACACTATAGTTTGTTTTTCCATTCATCTTTTAGTGAGGGCTTGGTTGCTTCCACTTTTGACCACAGTGAATGATGCTGCTGAGGAAATTAATGAACAAGTGACTTTTCAAAAAAGCTCTTACCCAGATGTGTTGAAACGTACCATAGTTCTTTTTCTAATTTTCAGAATAACAGTAAACATTTCTTCTCTATGGAAAAAAAAAGAGTATAATTGTTTAAGATGTTTCTGGACACTTTTCTGTTAGTTACAGCCCAGGTCTCCTAACTGTGCCCATGAGGGAGGGGACTTGGAGGGAGAGTTGTATAGAGGGAGTGGTGTAGACACGGAGTGCCCTGTATAAAGAGAGACACTGGACTCATTTAGGGGCTTGCAGTCAGCTTAGTACATCAACACAGATAGCATAGAGATGTATCTCGCTTTGCTTGAAGCAATGGAAACTTCTGCTTAGTTCAAGTAAGAAGTGACTTCTTTAAATGTGTTAGGTGACTAAGAATCCCTTGGAGAATCTAAGAGTCAAACTGCAAATGTTCCAGCCAAGAACAAGAACCAGTTTTCATGAACAGGGTGCAGACACTGTGGAAGTGTGGAAGCCTCAGGGCTTCACTTCTACTGGCTGAGGTCTTCCCGAGACACCGTACCAACATCGGCTTCCGTGCAGCCTTCTCCAGCCCTGCCTTTCTGTGACTAGAAGCATCAGTGCTTCCCATCTGTCAGCAAGACTTTAACCTTGACATAGCCTCTCCCAAGCCAGAAAAAAAAAATGGGACAGAAATTCAGGGATATTCCACAAAACAATGGACATGAATCCATTAAGAATATCAAGCCTTGCCTAACTAAATGTTTCCCTCCTGCTGGCTTGCATTTATGGTACTGGAAGGTACTCTGCATAGTACATAGAAGGGTAGCCATCAACCTAGCCACCAAACCCTGTGACCTACCACAGTGTACCTGGCTCCAAGATATGCTGGTACGATAGTGGCTCAAATGTGGTGGGAGTAACCAATCACTCCCTGGTTGGATTTAAGGCCAACTTCATGAGATGGGACCCTTTCCTGCCACTGCTTGGGTGGCAAAAACCTGAGACTGGGTAGAGGAAATGCCTAAGGGGAAACCAAACACCATTGCTCTATTAAAGGAACACGGCAATAAAATGGCGTCTATGATATTCTGCTGTAACTATAGATAAGCGTCCCACTCAGCCATCACCAGAGAGGCTTCTTCTTGCAGTAGAGAAGAGCTGACGATAGAAACCGCTAACTGGACGCTATGCAGAAGGTAAGAGACTTTGGATCCTAAATGGGATGTCAACCAATCCCTCCCCTCAGGGCTCAACATCTACTCTGAAGAGGAGGCAGAACAATTGTAAGAGCTAGAGGTGATGGATGGCTCCAAGGAAGCAGTGTCCTCCGGACACAGCAGGACTGATGCATTTGTGAACTATGGAGGCAGACATAGGCTGTGCATAGGTTTAAGCCAGACGAGGTCTCAACACTGAGAGGGGGAAGTGGGCACGGCTTCCCACTCCGAACCAAGAAACTGTCTGTAATTGATACCTACCGTCAAAGGAAAAGTTAGTTTTTCTCACTGGAGTCTCACTGGGCATATTGGCACCATGCTTCTTGGACAACTTTTGGTCTTAGTGGTCTTTTGTTTGTATACTTTTATTTTCATTTTTGTGTTCTTGTGGTGCGTGCGTGCGTATGTGTGTGTTTTTTGTGGGGAGGATCTGGAAGTGATTGGGGGAGGGGAAACTGTAATCAGAATGTATTGTCTGGAAAACCATTTTTTTTTTTTACAATTAAAAAATATGAAGGCTGAGAAAGACATGGAAAAATTGAAGAATTGTTCCAGATTAGAGGAAAGCAAAGACACCAGGTGAATGCCATTCAGATCCAGGATGTTCTTTCTGCTTCTATGAAGATTATTGAGTTAATAGAAAAGTGAATTAAAGCCTGTAGATTAGCTAGGGTGTTTTAGCCATATTGATCTTCATACTTTGTAAGTATACTGTGTGTAGGAAGAGAGCTCTTTGGTTTAAGAAACATACACTATTTAGAGGTGGAAAGCCACTATTCCCGAAGGGTTCTGGAACACAGAAGGAAAGATAGTGGCAAAGCCAGGAAGAAAGTGTTAGTATCACTGAGTCAAAGGCATTATATATAGGCCTGGAATTACACCTGGAGGGAAAACGCCTTAAAACAATGCATTTCCCGGGGCTGCAGAGATGGCTTCCTAGGAATGGGGTCTGGAGGTGCAATGCTGAGCGCCCATATGAAGGCCAGGTAGCTACAGAAGTGCATCTGTAGGCCCCGATGTTTGACGACAGAGACAGGGGAATCCGAGAGACAAGCTTGCTAACTAGACTAGCTGAATTGGCAAGCTCCAGTTTCAGCAAGATCTCAGTTGCCTCAGTAACTTAAGTGAAGAACAGTAGACAGAGACACCTGTAACCCACTAACCTCCACACAGACGCACACAGCTACAACAATACACCTTTGGACCCAACAAATGAGATGCAGGTATCTGTGGTTGTCAAGACTCGGTAACATTTTGTACTGACTTGGGGGCAAAAGTCCTCTGTCCTGAGTTCAGGGTATCTAACACCTACTTTTCTCAACGGAGTGACATCAAGCCTCCTGGAATACCCCTGAAAGCTTGACCTTTTGTCTGTCTTCCCCAGGAACAGTAAGTTATTCAGATTCCAGGCTCTAATGGTCCCCAGGAATGAGAGAGTTCCCTGAACCTAGCACCTTCTGGAGGGAGTGTCCCTCTGTGCAATCTAAAGGTCTACAGGAACGGCCTTGATTTGCTGTAGTATATACTGTGCCTTCCTGAGTCACTGGGTTTCAGCCTAATCGACTTCTTGTGTCTCAACTTTTCTAGATTTCTCAACTAGTAAGAAGTCAGATAGTGTCTCTGAACTACCCACCACTGTGCTCTGAGGGTCCTCAAAGACCCCCTTTGGTGGTGCTGTGCTTTCTTCTGTTGTCTGGGGTGGTAAATGGCAAGGTGACCCTCCCCTCTCCACTTGCCTGCAACAGAACCATGCTGTAGCTGCCTCCTCACTTCTCAGTGTGCACAGAGGATCCCTGCTCATGATTTGTAGGGATCTGAGGCCTGCTCTGGGGCTAGTGTTAGACATGTTGCTAGTCCCTTGTGAAAACATAAGAGATGTCTCTGGAGTGTGAAAGACTGAAGGAGCCCTGGGGTGACAGGCTGAGGTGCCCGCTCCAGGTAACAGAAAAAGTAGACAAGAGTGCAGAAAGGGGAGATGCCCTGGGGAGAGCTTCCCCCAAGGACTGAGATGGTGGGCTAAGGATGTACAGGAGCTGAAGGGTAAACTGAGGAAATGTGGGAGATGCATGTTTGCAACTGTTAGCTGGTAACTGGAGGAGACAGGGATAGAATTGCAGTTCAGAACAATGTCCAGGCAACCAGCATCACTGGTACATGGGAGGGGGATAGGGTGGCAACCAGCATCACTGGTACATGGGGGGGGATGCTACTCTGAGCACTGGTAGAGTCTAAGCAGCAATGTCCTGCCATCTATGACTGAGCCATTCTCCTCTCTTCCCCTAGACCTGCCTCCAGAGAAAATGGAACCTCAGTGAGTACAAAAAGAGGCCAGAAAGTCAGCAGTATCCTGCTTCAACTCTGCTTTGAGACTCCCAGATGGTGACAGGTCTGATTCAAAGGAGAGGAGAAACCAGAGCTTTGGCTGTTATCCTCAACATGATGCTTAAATTCTTTTTTTTTTTTTTTGGTTCTTTTTTTTTCGGAGCTGGGGACCGAACCCAGGGCCTTGCGCTTCCTAGGTAAGCGCTCTACCACTGAGCTAAATCCCCAGCCCCTCTTTATTTTTTTTTATCATCCATATCCATATCTTTTTATTGGATATTTTTTATTTACATTTTAAATGTTATTCCCTTTCCCAGTTTCCCAGACATAAGCTCCCTATCCCATCCCCCTCCCCTTCTTCTATAAGGGTGTTCCTCTCCCCATCCACCCCTCCCGCCCCCCACACCCCCGACATTCCCCTACACTGGTCCAACCTTGGCAGGACCAAGGGCTTCTCCTTCCATTGGTGCCCAACAAGGCCATCTTCTGCTACATATGTAGTTACAGTCATGGGTCTGTCCATGTATAGTCTTTGGGTAGTGGTTTAGTCCCTGGGAGCTCTGGTTGGTTGGCATTTTTTTTCTTATGGGCTTAAATTCTTTCTTTTTCTTTTTCTTTTTCTTTTTTCTTTTTTTCAGAGCTGGGGACCGAACCTAGGGCCTTGCGCTTGCTAGGCAAGCGCTCTACCACTGAGCTAAATCCCCAATCCGATGGGCTTAAATTCTTGAAATGAAACTTTGGGAATCATTAAAAGAGGCTGAAAGGGTGGTGGGAATGGCACCAGAGTACCATGCACTTAGAGCTAGAAAGAAGTGGTGTCGGGAGAAGACGACAAATAAAATTGTTTTTCTGCCTGTATGGAGCCCTGCTTGCCCTTGGTACTACAGAGTTGCTGGTTCTTCATGCAAGAGTCTGTCCCACCCCCCCCCCCCCTCCCAGTAGGTCCTCTTTCCTGGAGGCCTGTTCAGTCTCAGGATCGGCGTGTCTACTCTACTCAAATGCTTCTCTTTCTGCTGCTCTGGGGCTAAACCCCCATTCAGCCCTTTCACATCAAAAAAAAAAAAAAAAAAAAGCCGTAGAAGCGGCTCAGAAGTCGCATACTCCATCCAACATGACTGTTTCCCAGAGCTGACCTCCCCCAGTCCTCACCACTGGAAAACTTCCCAGTGGGCCACGGGGCTTCTGAAGATGCTAACAAAGAGGACTGACTGGGGACTGTGCTCTGTGGTCAGGGTGCATTGGCTCAAATCCTAGAGAGTCTGTGGATCAACTTTGCTCAGAGACAGCCTGAGAAAAACAGCAGCAAATGCTGATGTTAGCCATAAAGTGTAGCATGTAAACATCGACCTGCAAAGAGGCCCATTTGAGGAGCCTGGTTCAGTATCTAACAGACAGCACACTTCCTGTGCTTTGTAGAGAGAAAAAGAGACTCTGCAAAGAATTCCCCTTGTGCCTGAATTCTTGATTCTTAGTCCTCATTGCCGATTGAAATATCTTCCGCTCTAGGTTGCAAGAGAGACTTTGGGTCAGCTCTTTAGCAACACCCCCCATCCCGATTACGTTTTATTCGCTTGCATGCATGTTTGTGCCTGGAGGCCAAAGAGGTCAGAAGAAGGCACCGGATCCCCTGGATCCCCTAGAACTGGAGTTACAGACAGTTGTGAGTTGTCGTGTGGGTGCGGGGAATTGAACCCGAGGCCTCCAAAAGAGCAGCCAGTGGCTCTTAACCACTGAACCAACTCTCTAGCCTCATTAGGCAGCTCTTCATGGAGCTATACTTTCTCTTTGCTGAGACTTCAGAAGATTTTGAAGGTATCATTTAACCAACTACCGCTCTAATGTTTTCTCCAGGCACTGAGGAGGGGAGAAGGGCAACCGGAACTTTCCATGAGCAGAGCCAAGTGGGTCCACATTTCCTTGACTCCTGGAGGTACCCATGTAGATTTGTACAAGCCAGATTAGTGACAGGGTCATTGGGAAGCCCTAGCTGTATCTTATGAGTGTGGGACCCAGCTAGATCGAGTTCTGAAGATCACATGGCTGCTGGGTTGGCAGGGGCTGCGGACCTGAGGCACCGTAGCCTGACTCTTCCCTACTGAATTACTGAAGAGTGCCTCTGGGATTCTGGGTGAATGGATAGATCTGCCCAGACAAATGAGTAGATGAACCAAGTGCAGAGTTGCTCAATGGTTCTAGCCTTCCATGGCTGCTGTTTTATCACTGAAAGTGACAAGAAGAGTGGACTGGAGGAGGGGTGAGTGCGCCATCACAATTGAAAAGGAAGGGAGCCTCGAGACACCTGAAGTCACTCTGGCCAAAGGGCATATGCTGCCTTATACTCCGACAGACAGCCGGGCCTTTAACCGCTTCCTCCAGGAGCTAAACTTATTGCAAGGTATTTTAAATAGATGAGCTGGAGCCTTCCGGATTAAAAAAAAAATGTCCATAGTTTTGACCAAGTTTTGTCATGGCCTTGTTTGGTTCTGAAGTAAAAACTTAAAGGTTCTCTGAATCTTTCATCGCCTTCCCCAAGTCCAGCTTTGCTAAGAAGAAAAAAACTGCTGTCTGGACTTAGAGGGCGAGTGAATAACTTTAATTTACCAAAGTATTAAGGGGGGACCAGATCATCACTGATGAAAGCAGTTTGCCTCCCAGCCAGTCTAGGGGAAACGATTCTGCCTTGTTAGCGCACAGATGTGCGAAAATAGCAAAACACCCATTAAACACATAAAAAATTTTTAAATTAAAATAAATATTAAAAAATAATAAAATTAAAAACTGAGGCCCAAGAGATAGTTCTCATAGGTCAGTTACAGTCTAGTCGGTGATTCAGAAATCGGATGGGACCGACCAGCTTTAGAAATAGCTTCTAGCACCAGAATGTAGTCTTCTCATTCACAGAAACGGTGATTTTCCTACACAGCGCACCATGAATGAGCTGACTTGTGGTTTCAAACAAATGAATGGGCTTACAACTAGCAAAGAAATCAGAAAAGACAAAGCAGTGTGTGACTGCTTGTCAGAAGAGAGAAGAGATGGGGAAAGATAGGTTTTTAAACACATCCATCAATAATATGGGGAAGGAAGTGAACTGCAAGATCGTGTCTGCTGTAATATTGTTCCCGTTACCAAACACAGTGAGGAGAGGAGAGGAACTCTAGACGAATTCAAAACCCAGCACACGAGCCATAGACAAAGTGAGACGGGAAAGTAGTCTTGCAGCTCAGAGGCAAACCTTAAACTCGGTTTCCTGAATGCTTTATAGCAAGGAAACAATGACCAGTCAAGATTCCTTCAGCACCAGTTGAAAAAAAAAATTCATTCTAAAGCACTCATTCAGAAAGTGGAGTAATTAGAAGTGACTTCCGATAGCAAAGAAAGGGAGCTGGAGGGGAACAATATGGTAATTTTGAACTCTACCACAGGAAGAGTCTTGGGAGGAAAAACGAATGTCGCTTCAAGTAAAATTCTTTTATATCTTTAGTAACAATTTAGTAATGGGGTTCATGAAAAAGAAGGGAGATTAGAGAAACCTGGTATGAGCACCAGTATTTTTCAAAGGAAAAAAAAAAAAGCTAGCTTTGGATGTCTAACTGGAGGATGTCACTAAGGTTTTCAAGTCAGACGCCTGCCATTTGGACAGCTATGATAACAAATTACAAGTGAGAAAATTCAAAATAGGGAAGCTCTAAGTCTGCAGAACAGAGGAAGTGAGTTAATGCATCACTCATTCATGCGGTGAACACACTGAGATCGGTTAAGAACATTGAGTGCAGGAGATAAAACCCCTAGTCAACCACCCCTCCGTTACTCTCTCCTTGTGCTGGGAGGGTTTCCTATAATATCAAGCAGAAGGTAGTCAGTACTATACAATGGCTCACGTGAGAACTACTGCCCAGGAGAGAAGGGAGAGGAAGATGAGGCAACCCTCAGCTAGGCTTTTGTTTATTTTTTCCTTTTTCTTTTTATTGAGACAGGGTAGCCCTGGCTGGAATGAAGTTGATATATACACCAGGCTGGCCTCAAACTCACAGACATTGACCTGCAACAACCTCCTAAGTGCTGGGATTAAAAGCATGTGTCTCCATGCTTGGCTTAGGAAGCCATTCTTAGCAAGTTGTGGAGGGCTGGTGAGATGGCTCAGTGGTTAAGGTCACTGAGTGCTCTTCCAGAGGTCCTGAGTTTAATTCCCAGCAACCACAGGGTGGCACACAAGTTGTTGGGGAAAGTGGCTCAAAGCAACTGAGGTAAGAAGGGTTCGAGGTAGGCTGGGTCCAATCTAAACCCTGAATGCGTGGCCGAGGAATGTGTAATTGGTTCATTAGTCATCTTTAACAGGCTTCATGACCTTGCACTGTATGCATGCTTGGTGACTGATACAATGAAGCCATTCATTGGGTTTTTATTACTGTTGTTGTTGTTGTTGTTGTTGTTGTTGTTTAACTGTGTTTTCCACAAACCAAACAAGCTTCCTAGGTTTTTGCTTTAGATTAAGACTAATGGGCACAGAACGGGAACAAGAGAGGTGGGAGACTTATTACAAGCGTTCACATCAAGAGCAGGACATGGCATTTACTGAACTAATCCTGCTAGATACGTCACAGACAAGATCTCAACAATTATTTAGTACTAATGATAATCCTTCCGAGAAGGAAGAATCCGTGTAATGTTTCCATTCTGCATCAGAGAAGCACACATTGATGTTTAAACCCATAGGTTAGTGCTGCTCTTAGACATTAGTCGGAAGCCTCCCTATCTGGGACTGAGGAATGTTCAGCCCCAGATGAGGCATCCATACCAACCATCTCTGAGGTCCAGAGAACATCAAGGAGGATGGGCAGGAAGACCGTAAGAGCCCGAGGATGGGAAGGAGAGCTATGAAATGCTGCCTCTGGATGTGACATGGCCTTTGTGCTCGTGAACTCCAAGCAGCTGTGCTTACCTACACAAGAATAACCAGGTCAACATTCCAGCACCGATGGGGGAGGGGCTCACAAGCACCCTCCCCTCTCTGAGGAGCTATATAGGCAGTTAATGAATGGCTGCTGGGGTAAGGGGGATCATTTTCTTCAGGAGTGCAGCCACTGCTAAATTGCTCTAATAAATAAGCCTTGATCCACAGCCCTAATTAGACTCTGTGGTATGCCTGGGCACTTGTGCGTGTGCACAAATACATACACAGTCGAAGACAATTCTCCCTCTACACACACACAAGGATGAGGACTTTTGGGGGGAAAAGGAAGAGTCTTAGTAGGAGTGGGAGAGGGATAAGGGGGTGAATAGGATCAAAATACAGTGAGTGAGTGAGTGTGTGTGTGTGTATGAGTGTGTGTGTGTGCATGTGTGTGTGAGTGTGTGTATATGTGTGTGCATGTGTGTGAGTGTGTGAGTGTGTGTGAGTGTGTGTATATGTGTGTGAGAGAGTGTGTGTGTGTGCATGTGTGTATGAGTGAGTGTGTGTATATGTGTCTGTGCATGTGTGTGAGTGTGTGTGTGCATGTGTGTGTGAGTGTGTGTGTTTATGTGTATGTGTGTGTGCATGTGTGTATATGTGTGCGAGTGTGTGTGTGAATGTATGTGTGAGTGTGTGTGTATATATGTGTGTGTATATGTATGTATGTGTGTGTGCATGTGAGTGTGTATGTGTGTGTATGTGTGTGTGCGTGAAGTTATCAGAGAGTACATTTTTAAAGATTTATTTATTATGTATCATATGTATGTGGGTACTTTGCATGTATGTGTCTGTACATCAGCAGAGGGCATCAATCCTATCATAGATAGCTAAGAGCAGCCATGTGGGTGCTAGGAATTGAACTCAGGAAGAGCCAGTTTAACCACAAAGCCATCTCTCCAACCCCAAGGGGGAGAAAGTCCTTTTACAAAGTTTGAACGTCACTCTCAAATGTCACAGCTGTAAAAGGATCAGGTTCCATATATGATCTAAAACGTCATGTCTTGGAAAAAAATTTGAACTATGGACATTCTTCAGATGAGGCCTTGTTTTTGTCTTTAAAGAAGTGCCATGATGGAATAGAAAGGAGGAGAGAGAGGAAAAGAGGTTCTGTCCATCACAGGGATGTGACAACCGGAGGCACTGTGAAGAGAAGGGATAGGAAAATTAGTCTCTAGATGAGGGAGAGTGGAGGAGGGAAGAGCCAACAGAAAGTAAGGATTACGAAAAAGCCACAAGCAAACCAGATACTTGATATGATAATTAAAATATTGAATTAAATAAAAATGTCTAAGTAGATAAAACTTGCTCTGAGAAGCCATAGGTCATCAAATGCAAACCCCATGCTGGACTCCCTAGGAGCTGTCATTGCTCAGACAGGTCCATCAAGTTCCCGAACGATATAGGCAACCACCGCTGTGTTTGGTTGCCCACCAGAACTAGACTTGTGAAGCTGAAGAGACATGTGCTGAAGAGGCCACAGGACATACAGAAATCAAGATGACACAGAGGGAAGCTCTCCCCAAACCCCAGCCAGCTCACCCCTCATAGTGCCAGAAGGTGCTATGCAGCCTGCTGGTAGAGGATTGTCACCAGTAGTCTTACTCAGCTGACATCCCTACTTGCAGGCAACGGGTACCTACTGATGCACCAGTGGGAAGTCTGCTATGGGGGTTACCAACGACTTCCTGACTGTAATGGAAGCCTGCTCCTTAAGAGGGAATTCACAGGGCTGGGGATTTAGCTCAGTGGTAGAGCGCTTACCTAGGAAGCGCAAGGCCCTGGGTTCGGTCCCAGCTCCGGAAAAAAAAAAGAACAAAAAAAAAAAAAAGAAGTGGCGTGTTGTGGAATTTTCTTGGTATGACATGAGATGACATGGCCGTCACATTCTTTTTACAAAGATATTTCTACTCTTACGTGTCTGAGTGTTTGTTTACATGCATGTATGTATACCATTTGGGTGCTTAGTGTCCCTGGAACTAGAGTTACACATCATTGTGAGCCACTACTTGGGTGCTGGGACCTCCTCTGTAAGAAGTGTAAGTGCTCTAAACCCCTCAGCCATCTCTTGAGCTGTTATACTCTTTACCTGATAGCAGCTGTGGTTGTCTGTGCTGCACAAGATCTGTGCAAGACTGGGCCATCATCCCGTTGTAGGATGGGGAGGGACTTACAAGAATTTGGGGCAGTTAATGGTTGCTGGAAGAGACATTTTCTTCAGTGGTGCAGTCATTGATAAGTTTCCTATGCTCCTGAAATTAATCTCTCGCCTATGCTTCTGGAAACAACTCTCAAAAACTTGTTAAACTTAAAAAAAAAAAAAGTCTTACTGGTGTGATGACTCAGTGATTAAAGGTTCTTAATACCAAACCAGACAGCTGAGTTAATCCCTAGGAAACCCACGGTGGGAGGAGAACCAACTCCCAACAATCATCCATGATTTTCCAGTGGAAGAAAGCTGGGAAGAAGGGAAGAATGCAGAGGAAGTGGGAGGTGATGAAGAGGGTATTGACCAGGTGAATACGGTACATACATTATACATGTGTGTGAAAACAGCATCACACCATGACAGTGTGTAAGTAAGACATACCAATAAAGCATTCAAAGTTTTAAAATAGAAAAAGCCAGTCTCCCGCCCATGACGTGAGCTTTGATTTGGGAAGAAAGGGAAATAAATTGGACTTATTGCTTGAAACACCACAAAATGCCTGCAAGAGGAGGTATGCTCACTCTCTCTAAGGCTGCATCGTACAGGAAGAGGGGCATCATCATCATCATACATCACAAGCTGGATTAGAAGTATTGTTCTGTAGCCTAGGACACCTAGCAAGCTTAGGTCACTGTCTGACTGGCCTTTGCATAAAAGGTGCGTGGGCTTGCTTGTCTTGGTTCACTCGTCCCAGGAAGGGTTCTTTCCCAGGAAGTCTCTTCTTTACTCCCTGTTTTCACACCTTGCCTCTATCTGTGCGCCCTTCCAGACCCAGGCGTTCAAGATTCGGGCACCTTTTGCACTGTCTTTTGCCCCAAGGCCATCCCTATATGTCTGACCCTTAGAAAACATTGCTTGACAGGCCGACTCCAGTAGGTACCTGGCAAAGAACAACCCCGCTCTACTGAATCAGTTTCTTCCTTCTTAGGGCAGTGCAGTTAACCTCAGGACCAGGAAATCAGCCCTCTCATCACATACCAGGGTATTATTCACACAGTTTACTCACTGTAAATAGTTCCCTTAAGATAGTGGCAACAACTAGTTGAAGATTTACAAACTTCCCAGGGCCAATCTACTTTCTAAAAAGCCTACTTCTGGGAGTGGGAAACAGGTCAGCACCGTTCTAATTCTGAAATACACAACTGGTGATAAGTTCAGAATTCCTCTGGATCTCAGACAGGATTGGACAGTGTCTGTGGTCCTTTTCTTGACCCAACTTTTGCGAAGCAATGTTCCCAGAGCAAAGGTTGCGGGAGTGGTTTGTCCCCACGTGAGGGAGCATCTAGACACTGTTGGAAGAGTCTAATACATCTCTTAGTGTTTGCCAAAATGCCAAACTTTCCTTTGAACCTGGAGTCGTTCTGACTGGGGACTCCTATTTTCCTTGAGCATTAGGGAACCTGAAGGTCCGTCTGTGGGGAACGTTCAATACCCAGGGTTCTGGGGAATCACAGTAGGGCCAGGTTTTCCTCCCGTGGGGGTTTCAGAGTGGCTTTCTCGACTTGCCCAGGGAGGAGAGCCAGAGACCGGTCGCGGGGAGGTTGGGCGAGGCGGATGCAGGGCGGGCACGGCGCGAGGGGCGTGGCGAGCCAGCCCGAGGCCGAGGCGGGGCTAGAGCGAGGCTCGATCCGGCCTGGGCCTCGCTCCGGCTCCGCCTTGACGGGCTACGCAGGCGGTAGGGCTGCGGTAGGGGCCGGGCGGCACCATGGCGGCGGCAGCGCCTGCTGCGGCGGCTTTAACCGAGGCGCCGGCCGTCCCGGGCACCGCAGAACCCGAGACGGGAGACGAGGACAGTCGTGAGGTCCGAGTGCTGCAGAGCCTGCGCGGCAGGATCTGTAAGCGGGGCCGGGGCTGAGGGGACCCCGGGGCGGCGCGGCGGAGGGTGGGCGGCCGGCACGCGCGGGGGTGGCGGCACTGGCGGCCGCCCGGGACTGGTGGGACTGGATGGGGGTGTGTTGGGGGAGGCGCCGCGTCGACCGGCTGCCCGGCGCGGGTCGGGGCTCCCCTCGGTGCGAGCGGGGTGGGGACCTGCACGCGCGCACCGGCGTGAGGGGCGCTGCCTGGAGCGCGGCCTGGACGCGGGAGCCCGGGGCGCGGCCGGGGGCGCGCGGAGTTTCCGGCCTCCCTCCGACGCAGGCCTGCGGGCGGCCGCGGAGGACGGGAGCGGCCCGAGGTGGGAGCCCCGTGGTAATTACAAGGGAGGCGCGGCAGGAGGAGGGAGGCCGGCTGGGGCGGGGCGGGGCCGGGCCCGGCCGGGCGGCGGGCTGAGGAGGGGGTGTGAGCTCCCTGGGGCTCCTCAGCCCGTGTAAAGTTGAGGCTGGCTCAGGGGGATGCGGGTGCGGGCGGCGGGAGCTCGGGTGGGCGAGGCCCGGCGGGACGCGCGGGCGAGCGGGGCTCCCGAGAGGCTCGGGCCGGACACCTGTGCCCGCCCCACCTTGCTGCGGCGGGGACTTGAATCGAGAGACGGCGTGACTGACGGGGACTTCGGGCAGGATGTAGTGGCTTCCTGTGAGCAGGTCTCAAAACACAGTCATCCAGTCCTCACTTAACCCACTTAATTCTTTCGCGTGCATTTGTTACTCTTGTGAGAGCCATACTGATGAGTACAGAATCTTACTCAGAGACAGGCCGCTTTGATTGTCATTCCTATCCTTAAGTCTTTAAAATGATCGTTTGATATTAGATTTATCCCCCCCCCAACTCATTTAGACGACCACCCCTTTTCGCTGTATGGCACGCGAATCTGTAGAGTTTATTGTTAACTTTTGTTAAAAACTTTTTTTTCAATTCAGATTATTTTATCCTCAGAATGGAATCAGTCTACCAAATAATCCCTGACAGTAACAGATATTTTATATGTTGAAAATTCTATTGTGTTCGAATGGCTGATACTGCTCTTTATTCAACAGAATATAAACCTTCCTTCTTAAATATGGATCCTATTAGCTTCTTTTGGATTCCCCCACTTCGGTTCTTGATGTTACCTCCCCCCCCCTTCAAGGATTTGGAATTTTATTAAAACCCCAGGAGCCAGCATGTTAAATGTTACTTTTAAATTCCCTGATGTCGTCCTTGGAATTCAGACATTTTTAAGTATTAAAACCTGAGAAATCACACCAGAGCAATAGATGTTTCGTGAGTCTGTTCCCAGTCTCTTAAGTTACTTTCTTAGGGTGTAAACTTCACAATTTAGCTTTCTTACACTTAATATTTGCATGTACATAATGTTTGGGAAGCCAAATGAACTAAAATTTCTCCCCCCTACTAATCTGGTTTTCCAGATTTTTACTACTTTATGTTTATCTGTGAATTGATACTGGACACTGTTGAAGCCCTGCTGATTTGTAGACGTGGATTGTGTTGTGGGATGACATCGTGCACTATTGGAGTAGAGATCTAGGGTTGAGCTGTTTCTAGTTCCTTAGCTTCTGCTTTGGACTGGATCCATAGCAAAGGGTCTGTGAACCGTTTGGTCAAAATATCACTCCAAGTGAAATTTGGGTCTGCAGATTAAAAAAAACACAACTTGGTTTCTGTGGTTTAGGCAGTCCCGCTGCCCAGAAATCAACCATTAATTTCCTGGAAATATTTTTAGTTTAACCAGGGCTAAAGTATTACACTTGTTTCCACCCTAGACAGTTTATTTTCTGGTTGCTCATCTTACAGCTCAGGTCATGTGACTGACTGACAAGGAAGCATCTATAAATTGAGAATACCCACCCCACCACCACCTCCACCAATTTCTCGGCCCTTCTTTTAGCTGGTGTAATCAAGGCTGGCTGAGCCCTGGGATCCTTGTAAGGAGATGCTCTTCTGTTTCCTGAAACTGACACGTGGGCTTTGTAACGTGAGGGCTGAGAAGTGTCAGAAACATTAGCAGGTGCTGAAGTCACAGAAATGGACTGATGGCAGTTCGGGGGATGCTGACGTCACCATTCCTTTTTACCACACTGAGATACCCTGGGGAGAACTTGATAGTTGCCCGTAGGTGTGCCTGGAGATGTGCCATCAAATTCAGAACTGCTCTTTGGGGGCCTCCATCTGCAGTTAGAGATCCACAGGCAGCTGAACAGTCCACCTGAGAGGAGCAGACGTTCTTGGGTAGGATAGTCCAAATCCTCCCTGAGAAAAGTGGGGATAGATTGGTGTGTATATTGCTGAAGTTCTAGAGGTAGATAATGGTCACACCCTTCTTCAGTGTTTCGTTTCTAGTGTGTTCGTGTCCCATGGATTTCACAAGGTATATATAGTATCAAGGTGACAGATCAGAGAACTGCAGGGTGGGGAGATGGCTCAGCTGGTAAAGTGCCTGCTAAGCAGGCATGAGGACCTGCCTTCAGATCACCAGAACCGGTGTAAAAAGGCATGGGTGGGGGAGGTGCAGTCCAACACATTCCTTTAACCCCAGCACTAGGGAGAATGTGGATAGGCGGATCCCTGGAACTCAGTGACTGGGCCAGCCTGGTTGAGTAGAGCTTCTGGTTCATAGAGAAACCTTGTCTCAAATAATAAAGGTGGAGGGGGTGGGGGGGAGAGATCAAAACATCAGGTGTTGGTATTAGGCACCCATACCCATGGGCATGCACATGTGCACACAGTCAGTACACACACACAGAGAGAGAGAGAGAGAGAGAGAGAGAGAGAGAGAGAGAGAGAGAGAGAGAGAGAGAGAGAGCGCACATGAACATCTTATGGCTATTTTCACACAACCAATTTAAGGAAATCTAGTATTTTGGGCTGCAGACTGATCAATGCCGTTTCTTAGGACATCCTACCTCACCTCCTTACCTGTATTCAAGATGCAAAGTTGATAGATAGCTTAGAATTGTCATCTGAGCCTTTAGTAAACAACATTAGGAGTGTTTTTGGTGTGAACTACTTTGGTGTAAGTAGCATACCTAAAGGTAGTCTGTGTGTATACCCCCATCACCCCTATACTCAGATGAAAAGTTTCAGACTTTCTTCTTCATGTGTATCTTCAGGCTGGATGTGACCTCCTTCTTGGCTACCATTTTGTTCAGTTTGCCCTTGTCTAACGAAGTCAATTGTAAACATTTTGAAAGGGTCTACACTGCCTTATTATAAAGGTACCAGGTTGGGAAGATTTGGGTGAAGTGTTTGATAGATTGTTCAGTGAGATCTGTGAGACAATAATGTGACCCAAGAGCTCACTTAGGATTTTGATATTCTCAGACCAAGCATGACTTAGGGTTGTTTGACAAAGGAGTTAGGTTAGGCTTAGGGACCTGGTGTAGTCAGTGCCTCCACCCCCAGTCCCCTAAAAAAATCTGGGTCAGCCATGGGCCATCTCTTAGGAAGCAGTGAAGTAGGAGATAAGCCTTATCTGATGCTCCTGTCCAGCGTGCACTTGCATTTCCTGGTGTGCAAGCCTGCGTTCTGCTTTATTCTTTGTTAGGCAATGTCCCTGTGACTGGAGCAGCTCAGTTGCCCTTGAGCTTGCGGTGGTTTTCATCTTTCTCATCTTCAGAGTGGACTAGTGCTTTGTCACCAGACGCTTCGCTCCTGCTGTTTCCTCTGCCTGAGATTGTGTCCCCCTCCCCTTTTTATGTCAGAGAGCCACATATCCTTCCAAAGCTTGCTCCTTGTGATCCACGTCTTCTCTGAGCCAAATTTACCCTCAGTTTTCTAGCCATATGGTTTTGATGCTTAAAAACAAATCATGATTTATGACCATTTTCTTATTATAAAAATCATTTGTAGGTCCCCTGTTATATTAATTTTAGAATTCATTCTTGTTTTTATTATTTGTTGGTGATGGTGGTGTTTGTTTGTTTAACAGTCTCAGTAGATCAGGGCATGTCTTTAGAAAATACCCTATGTCTCAGTGTTTTACTGAGGATACTTCCGAGTACTGGGTATCTGGATAAGAAAGGATTCCCACATTGCTGAACAGATTAGCAGCGTTCGCTTTACTAAGGCAAACTTACGGATCTCTTAGGAAGCTCTTCATTCTTCTTCTTGGAACATTATAATGTCCACTAATCTTAGCTTTGAACTGAGGCCAACGTTGCCTTCTTAGGAAAGGATTACTTTTTTTAAATGCTGGCTTATTAATTAGAATATTAATTGTTGCCTGACTATGTTCATGAGTTTTGTTACTAATTGGTCCTGAAGCTTGGAAAAGAAAATATTAAACTCATACTTTACCCAGAAGTGTTTTATTTGACATGGCAGGTTTAAGTGTTTCGGTAATAAGATTTAAATCAAGACATTTTATTAACTACCCAAGAGTTGAGAGGAAGAGATTTAAAAGGGATTATTCATGCTAATAATTTATTATTATCAGATTTTTTAAATGAAGTGATGAATACTTAGTAGAGGGATTTAAAAAGGTTTACTTGAGCTAATGCTTCATTATTGTCGGAAATTTGAAATGAGACAAGTTATTGAGGATGGAGGAAGAATCCATCTTTGAGATGGGTAGAAACAGGGGGAAAGGAATCTTTGCAACGTTCACAGAGCATTCAGCTGGTCATTTGCTCTGTGGAGGACAGGATTCATCCTCAGGGAGCTCATAGAGTGTTTTATAACTGAGAACTCTGAACAGTCCTGAAGTGACTGTGGAAGTAGTGTAGGTAGAATAAAACCATCATTTTAATCCTTTAATTGTAAACCCGAATCCTATTTCCTTGTTAATGCGCTTTGTGAAATTACCGATAATATCAGATTGTATGTTTTGCCCAATATATTATATGCCCTTTTAAGAACTGGTAACAAAGTTTGTTGTATAGTCACGTATTGTTGTTAAATAAGGAACATTTTCTGTATGTTAAACTTTTATGACACGTGTGCACGAGCAGGTACACATGCATGTATATTTGTGCATGTAGATGCCAGAGGATAATCTCAGACGTTGTCCTCAGGAACACTGTTCACCTCTCTATGGCTTGGAGACCTACTAAGTGTTCTAGACTAGCCAGCCAACAAACTCCACGGATCCCTTTGTCTCTACCATCTCTGTGCTGGATTGCATGCATGACCCTTCATACCCAGCATTTTTGCCTGGGTTCTGGGGATTAAACTCAGGTCCTCATGTTTGAGGTAACCACCTTACTGACTGACCTCTCCCTCTACCCCCAAATAGCCCATTATAAGGTTATATCAAATATGAGCCAGGGTTACATAGGCCTTTAATCCCAGCACTTGGGAGGCAGAGGCTGGCAGATGTCTGAGTTCATGGCCAGCCTGGTCTACAATTAAGTTCTAGTACAGCTAGGATTACACAGAGAAACAGAGTCTTGATTGCCACCCCCAATCCAAAAATAAAAAGAAAGTTGGTTTCTAATAGTGATATTAATTACAGACTGTGCAGACTAAGGCGCCCCTGCTTCTTTACTATAAACATGAGGATTTGGAGGTGTCTTTCAACAAATACCCCTCTAGTTGCTTCATAGCTGCTTTATGAAGTGTACCATTTGTTTTAAGATAAGAGGCCTTCGCTTTAACACTTGAATTTGTCTAATAGACCTGTTTTGTATTTATTAAGGTTGTTTGAATCCTAAACATTGTCTATGGCTAGTGGTTAACTCAGTAGTATGTAATACATATTTGAGTGTCGGTTAGGGCATACCAATCCAATGCTTTACTCTCAAATCTACACTGAGCAGTATTTTTCACTCACTGTCTGTGTAGAGAGTTAGAAAGTTTTAGAACTGGAAGGGAAAACACAGCACTCTTGTCCTGGTCATGTGTGTGTGAAGACTAAGGAACCCAAGTGTCACATGCGTCTCTGCCCTGCTAAGAACTTCGTGCGGAGATTAGGATGCGCAGTGCTGTGAGCTCTGTGGAGACTCATCTAGACGTTTCCTCATTTGTGTCAGACTCCGCAGTCCATCTGTGTACTTACAAAGTTCTGATACCCAGACTTCACAATCATCGAGTGGACGGTCCACCAGCTGTTTGTATCTTTTTAGAGGTAGATCAGGCATATATACTTGTGGATTGTAGATTCTCCACTCCAGAGAAATAGAAGGTAAATAGTGTTCTGCATCTTTTTAAATAGAACTTAAAGATTTTTCCCATCCTCACTTAAAACTAATATGTTCACATTTGTATAATTTCTCATCTCATCTAAATGTATTGCACTTTAGGTCACCAGTCACCTATAAGTTGTCTCTTGTCTTTGCAGTAACAAACATTGCCACAGTAAATAGCCCTGTTTACCATGTGTATGTATAGGGTATGAGTGTGAGTGTGGATGTGTGGTACTGGGGAGAAAATTCGGGGTCTTGTTTGCACTCTACCATCAAACTGTATCTGTAGCCAAGCTGTAGGCCATGTATGTATGTATGTATGTATGTATGTATGTATGTATGTATGTATGTATGTATCTACGCTTCTACGCATGCATGCACACATATATGTTTTTAGAGGGAGGGTTTCTCTGGGTAGCTCTGACTGCCCTGGAGCTCAGTCTGTGGACCAGGCTGGCCTCGAACTCAGATATCCACCTGTCTCTGCCTCCCAAGTGCTGGGATTAAAGGTATGGTTACCACCACCACTGCCTGGTTGCTGTGTGTTATTTTAAATGTGAGCTCTTACTATGTAGCCCAGGCTGACCTTGTATTTGTGATGATACACTTGACTTCTGCAGTCCCTGAGTGTGCTGGGATTACAGGTGTGCACCACCATGTCTGGGATTCTTTAAATTAAAGAGGCCAATAGAAAAATATATGGAGAGGCACTCCACAGAAGAAAATAAATTACCGAGTAAATATATGAAAATGCTGGTGATATTGAACAGAAATGAATCAGAGAAATAAAAGTGTAAATACCTCAACACCTAAAAAAAAAGGAAACCTTGCATATTTCAGTACTTAATAAATACTTAAGAAAACAGATACTGTTTGTACTTTCATTGTGATTTTATATTATAAAACCATTTTGGTAGTCTCTATTATAATTTAGATTTTTTTTAATGTTTTTACTTCTGCCATATCATCCTACAGGCAAAGATATTTTGTGTTGACCTTGTTTGTTTGTTTGTTTGTTTGTTTAAAAGACACGACTGAACTTCTATTAACAGGAAAGTGATTAGAGTGGTTTGTCCATAAATATATTCTAAAGCAGTGAAACAGAATAAAATACATCTATATTAGAATGACCCCAAGATGTATTATTGAGTGAATAAAAGCAAATTGTTGAGTAATACATATCTTTATTGTCTGTCATCCATCTATCTGTCCGTCTGTCCATCCATCCATCCCTTTAATCTATTTTTATGATGCCCAAGGATCAAGCCTGGGACATCACAAATGCTAATTAAGTTTCCTATCACCGAGCTACAACTCAGCCCCTAATGTATACTTTTAAACTCTTGGAACAGTGGTTTTTTTCCCTATAAATTAATAGATAAATTTTATTTTAAAATGTCTGGGAATATGTATATTGATTTTTTTTCAATGATGGGCAGTAGGAATTAGTCTTCTCTGTAATAACTTGATTTTCAATAGGCAGTATAGCATGTATTTGAGATATCAAAATTTTCCATTTGTACAAATGAATCTGATAGTGTTAGACATTGTGAGACTCAATTTAACTTTTGATTGAATACTATATCCAAAATCAGATTTAGTAACATTTTAAGAATACATTAAACTAAATAATATCAAATTTTCTGTTTTCAATTTCTTTTTTTATTTTAAGATTTATTTATTATATGTAAGTACACTGTAGCTGTCCTCAGACACACCAGAAGAGGTCATCAGATCTCATTACAGATGGTTGTGAGCCACCATGTTGTTGCTGGGATTTGAACTCAGGACCTCTGGAAGAGCAGTCAGTGCTCTTAACCACTGAGCCATCCCTCCAGCCCCCCTGTTTTCAGTTCTCCTTATTAGTTTGTGTATAAATGTATTGATTGTGTGGGGAGGTGTGTGTAGAGGACAACTTGTAGGAGTTGATTCTCTTCTTCCAGGTCTACTGTGTCGTCACGATTAGCAGCAAGTGCCTGTGCCTACTGCATTGTCTCCCCAGCCCTCCTTTTATGTCTTCTGGGCAATTTTAAGGATTTCTCTGTAATCCTGTACATGTGAGTGCAAGTACCCATAGAAGCTAGGGGAGATGGAGGTGGTCGTGAGCTACCCTGCATGGATTCTGGGAACTGAACGTAGGTCTTCTTCAAGAGAAGAACACATATATATGTTAGCCCCATAATTTTATTTTGAGGTTAAAGAAAGTGAATCTTAGAAAAATTCAGTGGATTCCTGTATACTTTACCTGTTTGATCAGTTGCTTATGCTAAGAATGTTGACTTTTCAAAAAGTTAATACTTGCAGAGGAATGTTATATAAAGGTCCTGAATCGTTTTGAACCTGTATATTTGGACAGTCTTATTTATATAAAATTTGCTCATAAAATTACATATGGGGGGGGGTTGGGGATTTAGCTCAGTGGTAGAGCGCTTGCCTAGGAAGCGCAAGGCCCTCGGTTCGGTCCCCAGCTCCGAAAAAAAAGAACCAAAAAAAAAAAAAAATTACATATGGGGAAGTGAAGCAGTGTTATTGAATGTTTGCTGCTTCCCAGGTACTAGGCTACGTACTTTGCTTAGTGTTTCATTGCTTCGTTTCATTAGAGGTTGTTGTTCTTAAGGAAGGAGCAGCTGAGAGGCTCTTTAGCAACACCAGGTTTCAGCAGGCTTGTTGACAAGGCTCACGTCCGTTCCCTACACCAGGTTGCTCTCTAGTAGGTGTTGGCATGAATTCATTTCTGTTGTCAGGATGTGGTGATTCCTCTAAATTAACAGTGGCCTAATGAAATGAATAGTGAGTAAAGTTAGATTGTTGTCAAACGCAGTAAAAATGAGTCTAGGGATTTGTAAAATAGTCTTTTGTTTTCCTAACCCTGCTTTTGTAGGTTTTTCTGTTTCACCTTCCTCCCTCCCTCCCTTTCCCTCCCTCTTCCCCTTCTTCCTTTCCTTCCCCCTTCCTTTCTTCCTTTGTTCCTTTCTTTCTCTACTTCCTTTTTTTTGACACAAAATCTCACTATGTAGTTCTGGCTGGCCTCAAACCCTCAGTCTAGTGAGAGAGAGCTAGAACTGCAGGTGTGTGCCACCACACACCGATCTCTCTACTGTTCAATGCACTATCTTGTTTTTGAGTGGTTCTCCCAATACATACACACCTTTCATAAACTCTCGGGGTATGTGTATCTTCTTTGCTATCAGATGCTACCTTTTCACTTTTAAAAAGTATCTGATAGAGAGTTCCATTACCAAAGATAACAGCCATGGCCATGTGGCCTGTCCGTGAGGCCCCAGCCACCAGCAGCATCTGTCTTTTAGCTTTCTGTTTGTTCACCCGCCATTCCAGACTCTTCAGTTGTTTTATGAGCCTTGCTAAGCATCATCATGTAGCTGTGGGGACCAATGGCCCAGCTCAGAGATAACACCATAATCTCTGATTGCTTTCTCACGGTGCACAGGGGCCTGCCTGTAGGGACCTTAGAAACCAGCACGCATTCAAAACTGGCACCAGAAGTGAGCAAGGCAAACCACAGGAAGATCCTTCCTGCACTTGCTAACATACTTCTATAACCTATGGACACTTCCTGGCAATACCTTGTGAAACTAGCCTTTTCATGTACAAGAGTTTCCTAACTTCTTGTTCTAGACCAAGCTTCAGTCAGAGGCGATTAGCATGGTCACAGAATGAGTAAGTGCAGCAGTCATTATGCATTATCTGTGATCAGGACTTAGTGGCCTGGATAAGGGAATTCTGTGTAGATATTAATCTTTAAGGACCTCTAGCCCAGCAAGAATATTAGTTTTTGTTTTGATTTACTAAGTACTTACTTTGTTTTAGATATTGTGCCAAATGCGTTACCACAGTTAATGTTCACAACAGTCCTAAGTATTACCTCTTGTACACAGGAAGTTGAAACTAAGGACATAACAGTCTAAAGTACAAACATACTGAAACTCAGATATGTGTCTTCAAATGCATTCATTTAACTTGCTGCATTGTCAGTACCACTGGTTTTAGAATTGCCCTGTTGTAGAAGTTGAAATTAAAATTAGAAGAAAATTTTGAAAACTTTATTATATATTATCATATAGCTAGGATTGTCTGATGTATAATTAGGTAGCATTTTAATTTTATCTAAGCTTATCAATCTGAGTCCATATTTTCAAATTTTTAAATTTTTTAAAGGTTTATTTTTTTATGTGAGTATATGAGAGCTTTGCGTGTATGCATATGTACTACATGTGTACCTCATACCCTCAGAGAGCACCAGATCCCCTAGACTTGCAGTTACGGATGGTTGTGAGCCATCACCTGGCTGTTAGGAACCAAACTCAGGTTCTCTGCAATAGCAGCAAGTGCTTTTACCTGCTGAGCCATCTCTCTTGCTCCCACAGTATATTTTTAAGTATGTTTGATCCTTCTTTGTTTTTTGTTGTTAGTGTGAAGATATGGGCATGTTTACATACTGTCATATCTTCTAGCTATGTAAAAGCTAAAAGCTTCTGTTTAGATTGACATTTCTGAAGACATCACATTTTGTGTCACTTAGGCCAGTTTATACCACATTCTGTGAATTCTGTCGCTGTAGTTTCTCTTCCATTTTTCCTTTCATCTCTTTCCTTTCCATTACCTCAATCAAAACCTTTGTCAGAGTAATTTTCTTGAAGTAGACCACATAACAAATTGTTGTAACCCTTGTGGTCTGAGTTAGAACTCGGTAGCCGTCCCTCTTAGGTTCTCTGTTGGACTCCATCCTCTATCCTTCCCTTCCCCTTCCATCCACCTGCGTAGTTTGTATTACTCACTGCCGCCTTGAAGATGTCCAAGGTGAGTCTCATCCCATGTAAAGCCTGTCACTGTGGAAGCTTTCTGTTAGACTTTGTTATCACTCGAAAGATTTATTGTGAAATTTAAGTAAAATAACATGGCATTGTTTAAAAAAAATCTGCTATCTGTAGCATATTAATTTATTAAGTAAGTGGTAGCTTTTTATTAAGTAAGTGGTTTGGCTTGGCTTTTGCCTGCTCCAAATAGTCTTTTTTTTTTTTTTAGTATTATTTTGTCCAGGACCCTGACCTATTATGATTTCCTTTGAGGCTTAATCCCTTTAGGATCTGTGTTAGATCCTTTTCTTCTTCGTTTTAAAGTATGCTTTGAAGTAGGACTGGGTTTACCAAATCTCTTTCAGACAAGGGTAGAGTCTCAGAACTACTATTTTAGAAAATCTTTAAGAATAGAGTAAAAAGATAATCATGCTATTGGCTTTTGACTGTGATTTATTCATTGATGCTCTTGCTGCTGCTGATTTACCTCATAAAAAGGAGCAGTGTTGCTTACCTAATAGGGTTGTTGTACAAATCAAAGGAGACATTTGAGGAAGTTCTTAGTTGTGGAGCATTCAGATGTTTGAGAGATAGATTATCCAGTACTGTGTTCACGTAGAACATTCTTAAACTTCAAAACGTACTGATAGAAACACAGACTACAGAATATTCCCTAAAACATATACACAAGCACAGACACACACAGGGCGTAAACCACATGTACCAAGTGTCTGCTGAGCAGCAGCTGTTAGTATTCTAATGCCAGACACAGTGTGTGTGGTAGACTAGAGAGAGGCTCAACTGGTAAAATGTTTGCTGCAAAATTATGAGAATCTTAGTTTGATTCCCACAACTCACATTTTAAAAGGGCAAATATGGTGATACACATTTGTAATTCTATCTTGGAGACAGAACAGCAGGATTCCTGGGACTCATGGGCTAGCGAGGTCTAGGCAAACTTGTTAGCTCCAGGTTCAGTGGGAGGATCTGTTCCCTAAAAACTTGCATGATAGGATCTAACAGCAAACAGCCTTCCTGCTGCCCACATGAAGTTACTGTACAGTAATCCACACAGAGAGGACGGCCACTGAACGTATAACCCGGGAGTGGAATAGAGGCTAAGCAATCCTGAGTGTGTACTACCCTGAGAGAGGACCTGAGTTTGGTTCCTGGCATCCACAGTGGGTGGCTGGCAATAGCTTGTAACTCCAGCTCCAGGAAGATCTGATGCCCTTTATGGCTTCTTTGGGCACTGTGCTCAGGTGTGCTCATGTGCACACATGGACACATACACATACGCACACACACAGTATTTAAAAATTAAAATTACTAAAGTTTAAGGCCAGTCAAGGCTACTTAATGAGACTTTGTCTCAAAAATAAATAAATAAAGTTATATGTTAATTTCTTCTTTGATATAAGTTGGTCAACACTCTAAAGGTTAGCAATGTGTCTCCTGTATACAGTCATTATGTGGCACATTAATAAGTGGGAGTAGCAGCTCCCAAACCCCGTGGGAGAGAGACCTCACCGCCTGGTCAGGTGGGCACTCCTGAGGCTGCAGAGCGGAAGAGACCACCAACACTGCCCACCCCTGCCCACATCCCTGGCCCAAGAGGAAACTGTATACGGCCTCTGGGTTCCCGTAGAGGAGGGCCCAGGAGCAGCAGGACTGCTGCGTCTGAGACACTGCCAGAACCTGAAGGGACCTACCGGATAAACAGTTCTCTGCACCCAAATCCCGTGGGAGGGAGAGCTAAACCTTCAGAGAGGCAGACACGCCTCCAGACACAGGCCCACAGGAACAGCTGAAGACCTGTAGATAGGAAAAACTACACGCCCGAAAGCAGAACACTCTGTCCCCATAACTGGCTGAAAGAAAACAGGAAAACAGGTCTACAGCACTCCTGACACACAGGCTTATAGGACAGTCTAGCCACTGTCAGAAATAGCAGAACAAAGTAACACTAGAGATAATCTGATGGCGAGAGGCAAGCGCAGGAACCCAAGCAACAGAAACAAAGACTACATGGCATCATCGGAGCCCAATTCTACCACCAAAGCAAACACGGAATATCCAAACACACCAGAAAAGCAAGATCTAGTTTCGAAATCATATTTGATCATGATGCTGGAGAACTTCAAGAAAGACATGAAGAACTCCCTTAGAGAAACACAAGAAAACATAAATAAACAAGTAGAAGCCTACAGAGAAGAATCACAAAAATCCCTGAAAGAATTCCAGGAAAACACAATCAAACAGGTGAAGGAATTAAAAATGGAAATAGAAGCAATCAAGAAAGAACACATGGAAACAACCCTGGATATAGAAAACCAAAAGAAGAGACAAGGAGCTGTAGATACGAGCTTCACCAACAGAATACAAGAGATGGAAGAGAGAATCTCAGGAGCAGAAGATTCCATAGAAATCATTGACTCAACTGTCAAAGATAATGTAAAGCGGAAAAAGCTACTGGTCCAAAACATACAGGAAATCCAGGACTCAATGAGAAGATCAAACCTAAGGATAATAGGTATAGAAGAGAGTGAAGATTCCCAACTCAAAGGACCAGTAAATATCTTCAACAAAATCATAGAAGAAAACTTCCCTAACCTAAAAAAAGAGATACCCATAGGGATACAAGAAGCCTACAGAACTCCAAATAGATTGGACCAGAAAAGAAACACCTCCTGTCACATAATAGTCAAAACACCAAACGCACAAAATAAAGAAAGAATATTAAAAGCAGTAAGGGAAAAAGGTCAAGTAACATATAAAGGCAGACCTATCAGAATCACAACAGACTTTTCGCCAGAAACTATGAAAGCCAGAAGATCCTGGACAGATGTCATACAGACCCTAAGAGAACACAAATGCCAGCCCAGGTTACTGTATCCTGCAAAACTCTCAATTAACATAGATGGAGAAACCAAGATATTCCATGACAAAACCAAATTTACACAATATCTTTCTACAAATCCAGTATTACAAAGGATAATAAATGGTAAAGTCCAACATAAGGAGGCAAGCTATACCCTAGAAGAAGCAAGAAACTAATCGTCTTGGCAACAAAACAAAGAGAAGAAAAGCACACAAACATAACTTCATATCCAAATATGAATATAACAGGAAGCAAGAATCACTATTCCTTAATATCTCTCAACATCAATGGCCTCAACTCCCCAATAAAAAGACATAGATTAACAAACTGGATATGCAACGAGGACCCTGCATTCTGCTGCCTACAGGAAACACACCTCAGAGACAAAGACAGACACTACCTCAGAGTGAAAGGCTGGAAAACAACTTTCCAAGCAAATGGTCGGAAGAAGCAAGCTGGAGTAGCCATTCTAATATCAAATAAAATCAATTTTCAACTAAAAGTCATCAAAAAAGATAAGGAAGGACACTTCATATTCATCAAAGGAAAAATCCACCAAGATGAAATTTCAATCCTAAATATCTATGCCCCAAATACAAGGGCACCTACATACGTAAAAGAAACCTTACTAAAGCTCAAAACACACATTGCACCTCACACAATAATAGTAGGAGATTTCAACACCCCACTCTCATCAATGGACAGATCATGGAAACAGAAATTAAACAGAGACGTAGACAGACTAAGAGAAGTCATGAGCCAAATGGACTTAATAGATATTTATAGAACATTCTATCCTAAAGCAAAAGGATATACCTTCTTCTCAGCTCCTCATGGTACTTTCTCCAAAATTGACCATATAATTGGTCAAAAAATGGGCCTCAACAGGTACAGAAAGATAGAAATGATCCAACGCGTACTATCGGACCACCACGGCCTAAAACTGGTCTTCAATAACAATAAGGGAAGAATGCCCACATATACGTGGAAATTGAACAATGCTCTACTCAATGATAACCTGGTCAAGGAAGAAATAAAGAAATTAAAGACTTTTCAGAATTTAATGAAAATGAAGGTACAACATACCCAAACTTATGGGACACAATGAAAGCTGTGCTAAGAGGAAAACTCATAGTGCTGAGTGCCTGCAGAAAGAAACAGGAAAGAGCATATGTCAGCAGCTTGACAGCACACCTAAAAGCTCTAGAACAAAAAGAAGCAAATACACCCAGGAGGAGTAGAAGGCAGGGAATAATCAAACTCAGAGCTGAAATCAACCAAGTAGAAACAAAAAGGACCATAGAAAGAATCAACAGAACCAAAAGTTGGTTCTTTGAGAAAATCAACAAGATAGATAAACCCTTAGCCAGACTAACGAGAGGACACAGAGAGTGTGTCCAAATTAACAAAATCAGAAATGAAAAGGGAGACATAACTACAGATTCAGAGGAAATTCAAGAAATCATCAGATCTTACTATAAAAGCCTATATTCAACAAAACTTGAAAATCTGCAGGAAATGGACAATTTCCTAGACAGATACCAGGTACCGAAGTTAAATCAGGAACAGATAAACCAGATAAACAACCCCATAACTCCTAAGGAAATAGAAGCAGTCATTAAAGGTCTCCCAACCAAAAAGAGCCCAGGTCCAGATGGGTTTAGTGCAGAATTCTATCAGACCTTCATAGAAGACCTCATACCAATATTATCCAAACTATTCCACAAAATTGAAACAGATGGAGCACTACCGAATTCCTTCTATGAAGCCACAATTAGTCTTATACCTAAACCACACAAAGACCCAACAAAGAAAGAGAACTTCAGACCAATTTCCCTTATGAATATCGACGCAAAAATACTCAATAAAATTCTGGCAAACCGAATCCAAGAGCACATCAAAACAATCATCCACCATGATCAAGTAGGCTTCATTCCAGGCATGCAGGGATGGTTTAATATACGGAAAACCATCAATGTGATCCATTATATAAACAAACTGAAAGAACAAAACCACATGATCATTTCACTAGATGCTGAGAAAGCATTTGACAAAATTCAACACCCCTTCATGATAAAAGTCCTGGAAAGAATTGGAATTCAAGGCCCATACCTAAACATAGTAAAAGCCATATACAGCAAACCAGTTGCTAACATTAAACTAAATGGAGAGAAACTGGAAGCAATCCCACTAAAACCAGGGACTAGACAAGGCTGCCCACTCTCTCCCTACTTATTCAATATAGTTCTTGAAGTTCTAGCCAGAGCAATCAGACAACAAAAGGTCAAAGGGATACAGATCGGAAAAGAAGAAGTCAAAATATCACTATTTGCAGATGATATGATAGTATATTTAAGTGATCCCAAAAGTTCCACCAGAGAACTACTAAAGCTGATAAACAACTTCAGCAAAGTGGCTGGGTATAAAATTAACTCAAATGAATCAGTAGCCTTCCTCTACACAAAAGAGAAACAAGCCGAGAAAGAAATTAGGGAAATGACACCTTTCATTATAGATCCAAATAATATAAAGTACCTCGGTGTGACTTTAACCAAGCAAGTAAAAGATCTGTACAATAAGAACTTCAAGACTCTGAAGAAAGAAATTGAAGAAGACCTCAGAAGATGGAAAGATCTCCCATGCTCATGGATTGGCAGGATTAATATAGTAAAAATGGCCATTCTTCCAAAAGCGATCTACAGATTCAATGCAATCCCCATCAAAATACCAATCCAATTCTTCAAAGAGTTAGACAGAACAATTTGCAAATTCATCTGGAATAACAAAAATCCCAGGATAGCTAAAACTATCCTCAACAATAAAAGGACTTCAGGGGGAATCACTATCCCTGAACTCAAGCAGTATTACAGAGCAATAGTGATAAAAACTGCATGGTATTGGTACAGAGACAGACAGATAGACCAATGGAATAGAATTGAAGACCCAGAAATGAACCCACACACCTATGGGCACTTGATTTTTGACAAAGGAGCCAAAACCATCAAATGGAAAAAAGATAGCATTTTCAGCAAATGGTGTTGGTTCAACTGGAGGTCAACATGTAGAAGAATGCAGATCGATCCATGCTTATCACCCTGTACAAAGCTTAAGTCCAAGTGGATCAAGGACCTCCACATCAAACCAGATACACTCAAACTAATAGAAGAAAAACTAGGGAAGCATCTGGAACACATGGGCACTGGAAAAAATTTCCTGAACAAAACACCAATGGCTTATGCTCTAAGATCAAGAATCGACAAATGGGATCTCATAAAACTGCAAAGCTTCTGTAAGGCAAAGGACACTGTGGTTAGGACAAAATGGCAACCAACAGATTGGGAAAAGATCTTTACCAATCCTACAACAGATAGAGGCCTTATATCCAAAATATATAAAGAACTCAAGAAGTTAGACCGCAGGGAGACAAATAACCCTATTAAAAAATGGGGTTCAGAGCTAAACAAAGAATTCACAGCTGAGGAATGCTGAATGGCTGAGAAACACCTAAAGAAATGTTCAACATCTTTAGTCATAAGCGAAATGCAAATCAAAACAACCCTGAGATTTCACCTCACACCAGTGAGAATGGCTAAGATCAAAAACTCAGGTGACAGCAGATGCTGGAGAGGAGAAAGAGGAACACTCCTCCATTGTTGGTGGGATTGCAGACTGGTACAACCATTCTGGAAATCAGTCTGGAGGTTCCTCAGAAAATTGGACATTGAACTGCCTGAGAATCCAGCTATACATCTCTTGGGCATATACCCAAAAGATGCCCCAACATATAAAAAAGACACATGCTCCACTATGTTCATTGCAGCCTTATTTATAATAGCCAGAAGCTGGAAAGAACCCAGATGCCCTTCAACAGAGGAATGGATACAGAAAATGTGGTACATTTACACAATGGAGTACTACTCAGCTATTAAAAACAATTACTTTATGAAATTCGTAGGCAAATGGTCGGAACTGGAAAATATCATCCTGAATGAGGTAACCCAATCACAGAAAAACACACATGGTATGCACTCATTGATAAGTTGCTATTAGCCCAAATGCTTGAATTACCCTAGATGCCTAGAACAAATGAAACTCAAGACAGATGATCAAAATGTGAATGCTTCACTCCTTCTTTAAAAGGGGAACAAGAATACCCTTGGCAGTGAATAGAGAGGCAAAGATTAAAACAGACACAGAAGGAACACCCATTCAGAGCCTGCCCCACATGTGGCCCATACATAATCAGCCATCCAATGAGACAAGATGGATGAAGCAAAGAAGTGCAGGCCGACAGGAGCCCGATGTAGATCGCTCCTGAGAGACACAGCCAGAATACAGCAAACACAGAGGCGAATGCCAGCAACAAACCACTGAACTGAGAATAGGACCCCCGTTGAAGGAATCAGAGAAAGGACTGGAAGAGCTTGAAGGGGCTCGAGACCCCATATGAACAACAATGCCAAGCAACCAGAGCTTCCAGGGACTAAGCCACTACCTAAAGACTATACATGGACTGACCCTGGACTCTGGCCTCATAAGTAGCAATGAACATCCTAGTAAGAGCACCAGTGGAAGGGGAAGCCCTGGGTCCAGCTAAGACTGAACCCCCAGTGAACTAGATTGTTGGGGGGAGGGCAGCAGTGGGGGGAGGATGGGGAGGGGAACACCCAGAAAGAAGGGGAGGGGGAAGGGGGATGTTTGCCCGGAAACCGGGAAAGGGAATAACACTCGAAATGTATATAAGAAATACTCAAGTTAATAAAAAAAAAAATAAGTGGGAGTAGGAGTGGGTACTGTGTAAACTGACAGGTGAGAATAGTCAAGGAGGACTTCACTGAGAAGGTAGCTTCTACCAATGGAAATAGTAACTGATAACAGAAATGAAAAACTAGTACCTCCATGTAAAGATCATCAGGTTTTTTTTAATTAAGTTAGGATAAAAATTGATAATAGGGAAGCATAGGCCTGTAACCCCCCAGCACTCGGGAAGTAGAGGTAGGAGGATGAAGAGTGCAAGGCTATCTCTCTCTGTCCAAGGTCAGTGTGAAAGCCCTGTCTCAAAATCTTGCAATGAAAGAGGAGAAAACACACACACACACACACTCACACACACACACACACACACTCACACACAATGAAGAAAAGTTATATCTTGGACAGATGAAACCACTATGGTATAATGTGAAGGTATTTTGGCCAACTTACAGTACATCTGTGAAAGAAGAAATGTCTAATGAAGGGCTTATTTTGTTCATCTCTGAAAATAAAAGGGACATTTCAAAAGAAATTTAAGGGGACATTTAAAAAAATGTAGTTAGCAGTTAGACATCAAGCCATAATGTATGCCAACACACCCAAAGAGTTTTGCTTTAGAATTAAACAAGACCAGATATTCCAGAATAAAACAAGTTATGCTGGAGAGCTGTCTCCCTTTTTCCAGTGAGGAACAGCTGTTGTTCTTCCTGACCTTGCTTTATTGTTGATGGAAATAGTGACAGTCATAAATACAATCAAATATATACTTTTTATTATAGGGCCTTTGTACATTACCTTTTTTTGTTGTTGTTGTTAACAAATGGACCTGGGTTTGATCCTAGCACCAAAGGAAGAAATGCCGAGCGTGGCATTGCATTGCAGTAATCCCAGCACTGGAAGGCAGGCCCCTGGGACTTGCTGCAGGTTGGTCTAGCTGGATCAGGGAACTCCAATGTCAGTGAGAGACCTTGTCTAAAAAGTTAGGGGAAAGTGATTGAGGAACACACCCCGTGTTGAATTCTGGCCTCCAAGAGCACATATGTATATACCGAATCTATATATATATAAACATATGCACATACAGATTTCTTTTTATTAATACTAAAATTGAACTGAAAATTGTGTTTTTTTCGACTGACTTACTCAAGTATCTCATAAACTGCAGTAAAATGCTGTAAGAAATATTTTCCAGAGACAGGTACACTTGTCATTGAATTAAAATATACATTACTGGGGCTGGGGATTTAGCTCAGCGGTAGAGCGCTTGCCTAGGCCCTGGGTTCGGTCCCCAGCTCCGGAAAAAAAAAGAAAAAAATATATATTACTTTAAAGGTTCATTGTTCTCATTTATGTGTGTGTCCGTGTGGGTATATATCATATGTATGCCAGCACCCTTGGAGGCCAGAAGAGGGTGTCAGATCTTTTGAGCTGGAGTTAAAGAGCCACTTGGGAGCAATGATCTGAACTACTGTGCCATCTCCTCCCTCTCCCCCAACCCCGTGTGTGTGTGTGTGTGTGTGTGTGTGTGTGTGTGTGTGTGTGTGTGTGTGTACCTGCGCACATACATGCACATGTGTAGGTGATAGTGGAGGTCGGAGGGCAGTTTTGTGCAGTCAGTTCTACCAGCGTTACATGGGTTCTGAGGATCTGATTCAGATCATCAGGCTTTCATGGCAAGTGCCTTTCTTTACCCACTGAGCCATAATTTCAGACCCAAGGTCTTTTAAGTGAGTTCCAAGCCAGTGAGACATTCTATCAAAACTCAAAAGTGGATAGCCCCTAAGGAGTGACACCTGAGATTGTCCCCTGGATTTCACATTCACTACACAATTATGTGCATTATGTGCATGTTCTCTTACCTCCCTCAGGCTCCCAAAAAAGACTTGTGGAATTCTCAGGAGCGACTTCAGAAGTCTCATTTCAAGGGCTGTGGTATTGTTCAGTAGTGCAATGCTTCATCACGTGGCTGTGAGGCCAAGCTCCACAGTATTACAAAAACAAATGAAATCACATCTTAGATAGGCTACCACAAGAGTTATTGCCTCTTTTAAAATCAAAAAAGCCCTGCAGAATTGGTTTGAACACACACACAAACAAACACACACACACACACACACACACCCCTACCTACTATTTTTTGCTTAGAACCTTCTTACCTCTGCCATGGTTAAAAATGTGCTAGTATTAAGAAATGGCTACTGGCAGATAGCCACCTTCATTATCACTGTTGCTGGCTCAACATACAGCCCACACTTCCCATAGCCTTTACTATAGAACGGGTGCCCTGTGAATTCCTTCTTAATACACATGAGACATGTAACCTGTGCTTCTTGCTACTAGAAACTGCCAGAACTCAGTGTCCTTCTTCTGTCTTCCAGTTTTCTAGTAAATGAATCTGATTGGTGGAACTTAGGAACATAAACATGGCCACAAGAGACGAAAGTTAGTTTTTAGCGTTAGAGTCTCCGTAATACCGAAAGGCATACAAGTAATGTTGTACCACCAATCCACCATACCTTGTACGAGTATAAACTTGATTCTTCTTAGGTATAGAACTCAATATGTAGACAAGATTAGCCTTGAATTCAGAGATCCATTCACAAACCTCTGTTTCCTGAGTGCTAGGATTAAATGCCTTGAGTCTTTTGTTTTATAATGGCATATTTTTTAAATACCTAAAAGAGTTCTTCCACCTCTAATGAATTAAATAGTGTATTCCAAGTTTCCTCCCATTTAAATGTGCTCTGTAGATAAAAAGTCTGAATGAGGAATAAAACAAAGGCCACTTAGCCTGAGCTACAAACTGAGGCTAGGGTAGTATTTCCAGATATTAAAAAGTGGCCGGATAAAGTGGGTGTTAACAGGCAATAATTCGACTTAGTAGTGCTTAGTATTATTAGTATTCGTAAATGTTCTAGACAAAGGAAGGCCTGAGGCTAATTGTAGAAGGGTAGGGTATGAGTAAAGGAGGAGGCTTGGAAGATGGGTTATTTTGACTCAGGCATGTGATTTATATCCTAAAACGGCCTAGAAGTAGTAAGACCATCTGTGGGAAACAGAGGCTTCAGAAGTGCCGCTCTTCGCGTTCTCGGGAGCTTGTGGTGGAGTGTACGCTGCTCACTCTGCCTGCTCAGAGAGGCAGAGGTGCAGCACTGCTTTCCTGTTCTAACCGTCGCCTAATGCGCTTTATAAATAAGCAGTAATCACTATGTAGTTTAGAATTACAGTTTAAAATTCCTTATAACTGATAAACATTAGTCTGGACATTGATGAGATGAAATTTTAAAACAACTCATTTGGATGTCAATAGTAAATAGTGAAAAAATACTTAGGAAAACAGCTTTTATAAAAAGTGATGCTGGTGCATTTTTTATAGTATATGAGACTTGGGCTTTAATTTTAATTTCTAGCAATGTCAGTTTCATTGAATTCTACGGATAAATAGCCCTGTGTCCCTCTTGGGGGATAGAGTTGGTAATTATGTACACATTATGCCCCATTATTTTCTAAACAGTACTTAACATGAATAAGACAGGTAGGTGTCCTAGGGTGATCATTTAATGTTCTAAACTCTCACAGTAGATATGGAGCAGATTCATTGTAGTCATACACACACACACACACACACACACACACACACACACACACACGTACATATACAATTAGGTGTTGTATTATGGTCTCTAACGTTTGGTTTTAAAACAAATCCATTGTGTTATGTGGAGGTAAAGGAGGTTCTGAAGAAGTTTGACAACAGTGAAAATAGAATTGCTAAACGAGGCCCTGTAGGGAGAGAGGGAGACAGGGGAGAGAACACTGTGGAAGGGTGAGCTTCAGTTAAAGATTGGGAGGATTTTGATAACAGATCTTTCCTGTAGGGAACCACTTCACTTGTAAATACCATGCCATTTGAGTTAGTTTGGAAATCATTTACAAGGTGAGTGTCTCTGATTCTGATGTGCTTGAGATAAGCATAACTTGTTTATAATGTTTAAACAGTATAAGCTCATTTTTCTGGTCTCCAATAATAAATTTAACAGTAATAACTACCTTATTAGTGCTTTTCTATTGAGTCTTTTTTTCCTTCTTTCCTTTCCTTTTCTTTTTAGGCAGGGTCTCGCTATGCTCTGGTTGGCATGGAACTTGCTATGTAGACCACACTGGTCTCAAACTCAGACCCTCCTGCATCTACTTCCTAAATGCTGAGATTAATGACCTGCACTGCCTACTACACTCGGCTCTTTGGTTTTCTTAAGTTTAAATGTTATTTGTTTACTGAAATACATACACACACGTACACACACACACACACACACACACACACACATATAAAATTCTTTTTAAGTTTCTGGTAGACTTTACCACATATTGGCACTAGCAGCTGTTAGTTCTGAACTTACGGAGAAAGAACCGGAACCCCCATCAGAAGAGCTATCCGTTTGTCTGAAAGCTTACTAGGATTCTTAGGGTAATTTCCTTCACGAAGCTACCTCACTTTCTTTTAAAAATGTACTTATCTTTTTATTTGTTACATGTGTGGGGTAGGGTGGGTTGTGTGTACATACTGTGGCATGTATGTAGAGGTCAGAGGACAACTTTCGGGAGTTAGTTCATCTTGTTTTGTTCTCAAGACAGGGTCTCACTATGTAGCTCTGACTATATAGCTCTTGGAACTCACTCTGTAGACCAGGCTGGAGGATCCCTCAAACTCACAGGGATCCTCCTGCCTCTGACCCCAGTCAAAGGCATGTGCCACCATTCCCACCAGTTCATCTTGTTTTTAAAACATGATTTCTCTCTCCCTTTTTGCTTTTTGTTTTTGTTGGTTTTTTGTTTTGTTTTGTTTTCTCCTAAGACAGGGTTTCTCTGTGTAGCTCTGGTTGTCGTAGAACTCACTTTGTACATTAGCTTGGCCTCAATCTCCCAGAGTTCCACCAATCTTTGCCTCCTGAGTGCTGGGTTAAAGGCATGTACCACTACCACCTGGCTGCAGGGTTTACCTGGTATGGCCCAAGAGCTTCTGGTTGGGCCTCCGATGCCACCTCCTGTCTTACTGTAGAAATGCTGGAAATATTTACCTGCACTCCTACATTCCAGCTAGTCAGGAGTGCACACAAACGTTTTCACCCACTGAGCCTTCTTGCTGGCCCGTTCCTAACTTTCTTAGGTTTGTACATTGGTATGTAATTTCAGTGTGTAGACACTTGTGTGTCCTTTTGGTACACAGATAGCTCATGAGGCCTTCAAAGCTTGACTTACTGGGTTCCCTATTCCTTCAACAGTCATGTCGCCAGAGTTTTACTGTTTTAGATATTGGGCATTAGCAGGCTCTCAGGCCTCATGCAGGAGCTACAGAAACTCTTTAACAGTTTAGCCAGTCAGGAATGCTCTCAAGGAAACCAAACATAAGAGTATGGTAGCAGGGTCATCTGCTTTAGACAGACTAGGGAAAAGTTCTCTGTCAAGTGTCATTCGAGCTCAGTCCTGAATGATAAGAATGCATTAGCCATGTGAGGAGTAGAGAGATCCAGGAAGAAATCATAATAAACGTGACATGCCTGATGGAGGTTGGGGGGTGACCATGGGACAAACAAAAGGAGACAGAGGGATACTTTAGGGCTATGTAGATTATGATTTAGAGATTAGAGTTTATTCTCAGACAAAGATCTGGGCAGAGAGGCAACTGAGTCCAATCTGATGGAAAGGTCATGCTTGGTCATGCTATGCTCAGCGACAGAGCATCCATCTACAGTGCGTCCATGCCGGCGGTTGGCTCCGATCCCTAGTGTGGAAAAGGAAAGAGAAGACCACACGTCTTGGTAAAGAACAGGTTGGAGAGTAGAAGCAGCAGAAGAGATTACCATGCTTGCCTGAAGAAAAAGTTGCAGTGATTTGGATTTGGGTGATTCTAGTGAGGGAAAGAAGTAGTCGAATTTTAGATGGTGTCTTTTTAAAGATCTCCTGAATTTGCTAATGAATGGATTGCATAAGGGAGAGGCAGGAAGATGATGAGGAAGAAGGAAATGGTGGTAGACCACGGGAAGAGCTTGTAGAAGAGAGGATGAGATTGGTTTTTGGAACTTGTTAAGTACGAGATACCTGCTGGATATCCAGTAGCAATGGATGAAGGAAGGTCAGGCCTGCAACACAGGACTGGGGGCTCCTAGCACTGACACTGTGCACTGCAGTAGCTTGTAGAAAAGGAAGGGGTGGTCCAGAACATAGCCCTGAGACGGCCACAGCATTGAAGTGAGGAGGAGGGGAACCGTGTGGAAGACATAGAGGAAGCCAGCAATACTGTGTTGTGGGGCCAAGAGAAGGGAGCGTGCTAAATGTCCACTCTGTTAAATGATGCTGCAAGGTGTGTCTATAGTAAGAACACACTGAACGTTAGAGAACCAGTATCCACTCACGTTGCTGACCTTGACTAAAGCAGTTTCATTGTCACTTTGGAATCAGAAGCTAATTAGAGAGGGCCACAGCGTGAATAAAAAGTGAAAAAAGCAAAAAGTGACAGCTTTGACAAAGGAGGCTGGAAGTGGAGGTGTGGCAAGAGAGAAGAGGTGTAACCAAGGATGATTATTTACTTCTTTTGTCTTAATTGTGAAGTGTTGTTTATATTCTGCAGAGAGCAAGCTGGTAGAAAGGAAAATTAATGCTGATTCAGGAGAGATTAATTGCAAGAAAATTCTTGAGATGGTTCTGATGGCACAGGATGAAGAGAAACTACCCTTTCATACAGGAAGGATGCAGTGATGTAATATGACCCCATGTGTCTGTACATAGTTCCTCCAGTCTTTTTTACTTTTAAACACTTAGATTTTTTCTTATAATAAAATATTCTTTTTTATAGACTTCTTAGGGAAGGCTCACTGCTTTTTAGCTACATCCCTTAGTCTTCACTAGTCTCCCGTAGGCCCTGGACCTCTCGGATCGCTGGTTGGTTGGTTGCTTTTTTTCCTCTGTGCTCCATATTATGCCTTCTTCCAGACTGAATTCATATATAAACTTTGGGTGATATAAGTAAAAAGTTTAACATCAATTTAAACTTTTGTGCCAACAGATGAAGCAAAAAATTTATTGCCATATCTTGGACCCAACAAAATGCGGGATTGTTTCTGCACTATAAATTTGGACCAGGAAGAAGTTTATCGCACCCAGGTTGTTGAAAAGTCTTTAAGGTTGGTAGAAAAATTAGAAATTATTCGTATGATATATATTCATAGTTTTATGTATTTTCCAGATTTTTATCATCAAGTTGACCTTCTTGATTTGAAGCTAATATTTTTATTTAAAGGCTTTCTATTCTATTCTGAGTTTATTTTTTTAGATTTACAGAGTGTAAGCGTTTGAAGCGGCCTTGAATGTCAATCAGCTGAACTGGTAGCATCGGCCTCCTTAGCAGTAGTTCTGGCAAGTGGTCGTGTGGCATCCACCTAATGATGCTTTAGTCACCAAGAAGTTCACACTCCTAAGTAGTATGCTTGGTCTCTGAACTCTTCTGACTCAGAAAGTGCTTATGTTTAATTGGTTAATGATTATCAGAATGACATCTAATCATGTACCAAGGACTTGCTCAGTTCTGGGTTCTGTTTACTCCTCTGTCTATAAGAATGACATCAGTGAACTGCTTGCTTTCATGTGGCTTTTCATTGCCTTAGAAAGCACTTTTTCTTACTATCCTAGCTCTGTCCCTTAGGTTTCAAGGAACAATTTTTGTCCATCTTTTATGTGACAGTATTAAATGTTTGAAAACAACTATTATAAGTGTTCAGTGTGTTCTCTAGGGTAAATATTGCCTATTTGTTTGAGCTTCCTCAAAACACATCATTTTTTATTTCTCCAAAGAATAAGTTAGCTCAAAGTTCACACAAGTTGAAGCTAGAGAGATAGAGGGCTTTCTTGGTAAAGTACTTGCTGTGCTAATATGAGGTCAAGTGTTACATCCCCAGTCCCCATGTAAGAAAGCCAGATATAATGGTTCCCACTTACAGTCCTCAGTGCTAGGGACATGGAGGTAGGAGGGTCCCAGGACCTGCTGGCCAGCCAGTGTAGCCAAATTGTTTAACAAGAGTCCTTCTCTCAAAGAATAAGGTGGAAAATGAGTGAGAAAGTTAACTGATGTCAACCTCTGGCCTACATACAAACACACCCCCTTTCTATGCATCTGCATGTATACAAGTTACTTATTAATGTACTCTCAGAGAATAAGCCCTTGGTAGATTGTTTTTATCTTGGGACGTGTAATTATACTTTGAAAGTACTACAGCAAATTACTCTTTGCCTCCTCTGCCTTGTAGCAGTGTTTGTGTTTGCAATTTTGATATAGAACTGTGCTAAAACTATGTGTCATGATACATGATTTCACTCCCAGCACTTGGAAAGCAGAGGCTGTCAGATCTGTGTTGAGGTTGAGGCCTGCTTGGTTTATATAACAAGTCCTAGGCCAGTCTGGGATACATAATGAGAGTCTGTCTCACCAAAAAAAAAAAAAAAAAAAGTAGCCAAACCAAACTATCACCACTAAACTGCTGAAAGATAGTCTTTAGAGACAAAGCAGGGAGGATTCTGGGAGTTGATGAAACAAGCGTGTGAATGAAACAGTTGTCACAACTTGTACTTTATTCCATTGGACTTCTGGAGTCTGTTTTGGTTCTTTGTTACCCTCTCACACATACTTGCCTGTATTTTCCTTTGCCTGTATTTCCTTTCTTCTTCTTTCTTTGTCTTTTCTCCTCTTTGCCTTTCTTTCCTTTTCCTTCTCTCCTTTCTGTACAGGGCCTACCTACGTAGCCCAAGTTGGCATTGAACTCTTCCTCCTACTCCAGCTTCCAAAAGGCTGGTGTTGTAGGCAGACCCCTCTGCATGGCTTTTTGTCGTTTGGTTCTTCCAATTTTGAACTCTTAAAAGAAAAGCATGTAAAACCAGAAGTAGCCACTGCAGTGGCTCAGTGAGTGGGTAAAGGAACCAGCTGTCAGGCTTGAAACTTGAGGTCAGTGCCCAGAGCCCACATGGTGAGGAGAAGCAGCTCCCCCAAGCTGTTCTCTGATTTCACCATGTGCACCCTCCTCAAACAAACAAAAAACCAAAGGTGACTTAGTAGCCCAAAAATATTGGGAGTAATAATAACGTCAAAGATTTGTCACAAGTCATATGCCCACATGGAGTTATAATCTTGATGTTTTTCACATTCGTGCATTCAGATTCACAAATGGCCTTTTTATTTATGTTTATGAATGATGAAACCATGTCACTTAAAGCTGCATGGTTTGTCCTGTAATGAAGGAAGTTATGAAGGAAGTAAAAAGCACAGCTGGGGAGATGGCTCAGTGGTTAAGAGCACTGACTGCTCTTCCCGAGGTCCTGAGTTCAATTCCCAGCAACCACATGGTGGCTCACAACCATCTGTAATGAGATCTGATGCCCTCTTCTGGTGTGTCTGAAGACAGCTACAGTGTACTCATATACAATAAATAAATAAATCTTTTAAAAAATTTTTAAAAAAAGCACAGCTGGGATTTGAGACCAGAAATTATTTAAATTTTAGTTTGTTACAATTTTATATCACAAGGTAATCAGTGATTACAAAATTAAATAGTAATTTTGTAAATTGAGTCCATAAATTGAGTACTTACAGTTTGTAATATATAACCATAAATGAGAAAATGATACTTAACCTTTCCAGATGTTTATATAGTGGAAAAATGGTGAAACCAGTTTTCTTTATTTCTTTCCACCTTTAAAAAGAAAAGAATTTGAAAGATAATTTCAAGCTAGCTATGTCACTGCCGTAGACAGCTAAGGGCATAGCTAGCTAGACTAGATAATTCTTGGATTCTGAATACCCTCATCTTCCCTGCTAGCATAGGGCAAAATAACCTGAAGTACAATTCCTTCCTCATCCTGATTTTATTATAATGCTCTTAATACTTGTCTAAATTGTAATCAACCATTAAACTCAAAGTAACTACATTGTAGGTCTTTCTAACTTTTTCCACCTTTGGAATTTTTCCTTCATTTTTCATAACTTTGAATTATAAAAAAGAAAATACTTTAGAATTCTAAAGAGATTTAAGAGATTTTTGCTTTTAAGTATCTCTGAATCAAAGCAAATGCTTAATAATTAAGATTTCTAAAATATAAGAAAATTCAGATATTTCATAAAAGAAGATATACAAGTGTCTCAGAGACACACGAAAATAGATCCAGTTCCATTAACCATCAGGAAAATACAATTTAAAGCCATTTTTGTCACTATTAGGATGTAATCTATAACGATAGAACTTGCCCCAGTTGACTGACTGACTGTGGGGTGATTGCAAAGGGTACAGGGAAATTGCTGGGAGTTATGTGATAGGTTTTATTTTTAATTCTTTGAAAATTCCATACGTGAAAGTAATGTTTGTGAGTCATACCTACTCCATTGCCCTCCCATCTGGTTCCCATGCAAACTCTCTGATTCCTTCTAGCAAGCTCTCCTACCTTCAAGTGTTTGTGTGTGTGTATGTATGTGATCCACTGAGGTTAACTAGGGCTCCTTGCACGAGTGTAGTTAGAGCATTATTTACTGGAGCATAGGCAATGAACAAGTGGCTACTCCACTAAAGAAAATGATTTCCCCCTTTCCAGTAGCCATTTACTGCTACTGTGGCCTCCCAAGCCTCTTCTCCAACCGTGATAGATTAGTCAATAAAGCGCTTGTCTTGAAAGCATTGAGAACTTCCATTTGGATACTTAGCACCCATGTAAAAAGCCAAACACTAGTGGTGTAATCCCAGAGCTGAGGTTGTGGAGCTGGGAAGATCCTTGGGACATGCTGGCCAGTCAGTATAACCACATCAGTGACCTGCAGGTTCATCTAGAAACTCTGTGTTTTAAAAACATAAGGTAGGGCTGGAGAGATGGCTCAGCCGTTAAAGGCTAGGCTCACAACCAAAAATATAAAAACAAGGTAGAGATAGAAAAGGAGGATGCTTGGTACCTACTCCTGATCTTGATACTGATGTGCACATGGGAGTGTACACATCCACACACAGGTACACACAAATCAGATTACTGAGGCTGGGAAAACAGATCAGTCTTGTCTACAAACAAGAGGACCTGAGTTTGCTTCCACAGTACCTGTTACATCACTAGTGCTCTTTTATAGCAGTTAGAATGTGTCCAGTGTTCAGCTTAAAGGGGGAAGATGTAAAGGAATTTAATCCAGCAGCATGCCTGTTCTGGCAAGGGATCACAGCCAAAGACCTGCTAGGTCTCCATGATCTGGCTGCAATACAGACACACCCTTAGCACCTACCTTTAATCCCAAACAATGAAGATAGAGTTAATTTGTAGAAGGAAGCAGCCATGAGGAGCAGACAAAGTGACGAGTCAGAGAAAGATTTGACAGAATGGGTTAGTGATAGGATATGCCCAGCTCTTATGAGAACACCATGAGAAAGAGAGGTGACTTAAGAGAGCAGCATAGAAGGTGGGGAGAGTTCTACCAGGAGAGTTTTACAGATAGGTTGCAGATAAAAGACAGAATAAGACAGAATGAGAAGGAGCCCGAAGATTAGAACAGATTGCCAGAGTTAGTTTGAGGTCAAGCAGAGCAATTCACTCATAAGCTGAGAAGCCAGTTTGAATCAACCAGCATGGAGAGGAGTTTTGATCAGAACAGCTAAGTTGAACAAGCCAGCCAGAGTTCAGAAAGAGCTAGAAAGAGTGAGATTATTCAGCAGTAAGCCTCAGAGACAACAATTATATCTGGCAAATAAGATACATTTACATACTTACATAGCATACACAAGGCCCTAGGCTCCAACCCCTGGAGCCCACCTCCACTGCTCATAAAACTAGTTTCTTGTGACACGTTAGGGTACTATTGGGAGAATAAAGGGACTTTCTAAGATAGTAACATTATTCTATATTTTGATTGGGGTGGAAGCTACATAGGTTTGCAAATTTATCAAAGGCCACCAGCCTCCATAAGTCAGATTTGATTATATATAATTCAAAAATTACTCAGGAAAGATAACAAAAACACTTAATAGTCTATTTCTAATACACTTAAAATATTTTATATAACATTATTCATTTTAGATATTAGGTATTATTGTGAGTAATACAACTTTTTACCATTATATCTTTCTAAGATAATAATGTGAATGATTTTGTTCTTGGCTCTCATTAGGCCAACATTAGGTGAGTGTGGCCTAGGCAATTACTAGAGCTTCAGTTCACAGGACCTTCTGAAGAGCTGTATGCTTATAACTCACTTGGCACCTGAAGTCGTTTCAGTTCAGCTTGATTTGTATAGAATTTGTTTGAAACTCTGAAGAATTTTAGTTTATGATTTCATTGATGCTTATTGAAAGTGAAATTTGAATGTGATTGTATTATTGGTACCATTTTAATAGTGGTAGTAATGAATATTTAATAGCGATAATATATATTATTTAACATAATGAGCTTTCTCTTTTCTCTCTAGTCCATATTTCAGTGAAGAATTTTATTTTGAGATTCCAAGAACTTTCCAGTATTTGTCATTTTATGTTTATGATAAAAATGTTTTACAAAGAGATCTTCGTATAGGTAGGTATTATTCATAGTTATTTATAATTACAACATTAATGCTATGGTCATTCTTTCTGTAAGTAAGGAGGTGTTAAAAACTGCAGGATAATATATGTTCAACATTTCTAATCCTTTTCTCTATATTTTATGTTCATTGATTTTTTTAAATTTAAATGACATTCTGTGAACAGATCTTTGCTGGTTCCTTAGTCAAATATGATTTATGTTTCCATATTGGCTATAAATAACAAAGTCACCTTTGATGTTTGCTTATTTTTAAAGTAAAAACCATCAGGCTTGGCAGTTCACTCTTGTACCAAGAGACTGTAGCAGAAGGGCTGTATCCATTTCAGGCTCTCAGGTCAGAGAGTCAGACTTCCCATCCAGAAAAAAAGAAAACCAAGCAAATATTCTTATTAAAAAGCAAATACTAATTTTAAGAAAAACAGTTTGTAGTTAAAAAGCATAGTGCATAAGCAGATAATTTGCTTCTGAAGTGTTGCGCCCAGGGCCTGGGTTGTCTTTTGGGAAGATGGTTGTGACAGGTGTATTTCCTGTGATCTGAAAGATGCAGTAGGAAAGATTCATTCTGTGTAGCTCTTAGGCACATGCTTGGTTAAATAGTCTCAGGTTGAGGCAACGTGGAAATTGAATCACTATTTGTAACTGACCATTACGCTTTATAGAATGTGTGCTTGAATTGTTCAAAGGAATAAGGTTCCAAATAAAAAATTTTAAAACTCTTCTTTTTAAAATTGAGGACTTGGTTTGCTCTGTGTGCGTGTGTGCATGCGTGTGTGTGTGTGTCTGTGTCTGTGTCTGTCTGTCTGTCTATCTGTGTGTCTGTATGGATACACATGTAGGACAACTTCATATACATATAAATGAATGAATGAATATATATAAGGATGAAACATTATATTTTGTCTCCCTCTCTCCCACACGCACCTCACCCAGACTGGCTTTAAAACTCCCCTGCTTCAGTACCATGAGCACTGAGATTATAAGCATGTGCCACACCTGGCTGGCTTAGTAAATCCTCCTAAGATTACATGCTAGTGCAATTGCAAAGTGCTTTTGTACTGTGTATGAACTCCTAACAACAAGAAGAAACTAGAAGTATTACTATATAAATTTAAGATGTTAAAAGCTGTATGCTAGTTATTCTCTATGCCTTTCTTGGGATAAAGGATAACAAAGATAACTTAAAAATCTGTAAAATGGGCTGAAGAGATGGCTTAGTGGTTAAGAGCACTGACTGCTCTTCCAGAGGTCCTGAGTTCAATTCCCAGCAAGCACATGGTGGCTCACAACCATCTATAATGAGGTCTAATGCCTTCTTCTGGTGTGTCTGAAGACAGCTACAGTGTATTTATATATAATAAGTAAATAAATAAATAAATAAATCTTTTTTAAAAATCTGTAAAATGAAAGGAATGGCTAGAAGATAAGAACTTCAGCTATAGGGCTTGTGTGCGTGTTTGTATGTACATCTATAGTGTCTGTATGTCCGTGTGTGTGTGTGTGTGTGTGTGTGTGTGTGTGTGTGTGTGTGTACATATATGAATTTTTTAAGTGCCAAGCTCTTGGTCATTCCCTTAAAATTTACTTTAATGTAGCACTAGTGAAAATGGAACAATGCTTATCTCACATTACTGCCATACTAAATGGAAATACTTCATTATTTGTATCCTCAGCCATTCCTGATACATTGATTTGTTAGTAATTTTTTTTGCAATCAATGATGAAACATATCAAGAAATTTATATAATTTGATTTTCAATCTAAATTCCTTAGGCAATATAAGGAATATTTGCTGCTTTTAGTTAATGCCTATATTCTGTATTGGCTATCAGTGTGCATATTCAGTTTTAGAATAAATTCAGTTTTCCCTTCATTTCTCATCTTAAAATTCAATTAAAAAAAACACTTAAGTACATTTTTCTAGTGTCACTTTCTACAATTCTAGCTGTCACCCAAAGAATTTTTACTTTTATTGTAGATTTCACTCAAAATATTTAAAAGAAAACAGATTTGTAGGTTTAAAGCTTTATGTGTTTTTTTTTTTTCTTTTTTTTTTCTTTTTTTTTTTTTTCGGAGCTGGGGACCGAACCCAGGGCCTTCCGCTTGCTAGGCAAGCGCTCTACCACTGAGCTAAATCCCCAACCCCAGCTTTATGTGTTTTCAATTTTGTGTGTTAATAGACTGATTGGATTTTCAGTCTCTTGATGACATTGCTACAGTTGCCATTTTAAGGCAAATCTGGTTCTGTACTTTAACATTTGTTACTTAAATTGTACATCTGTAGTTTGAGTTTCAAGTTATAATTGTAGAGATAAACATATGTTTAAAAAAGTTTAAGTAACAACTTTATTAAGGTGTAAGTTAGATACCATAAAATTTCTTGTTTTAAAGTGTATTACATTTAAAACTTATTTTTAATGGCTTAAAGCAAGGATCGTTTTATATATACACTACACACACACTCACATACACACACATACAGACATCCGAGCAAAACATGAGAAAATAGATAAGATTTTAGAAATCCTGGTTAAAGAATATAGAAGTTTTGTATACTGTTCTTAGCAGCTGTTTTCCATACTTGAAAATCTTTCTTTCTTTATTCTTTTTATTTTTTTTTAAGACAGGGCCTTTCTTTATAGCCCTGGCTATTTTAATACATACCATGTAGACCAAGCTGGTCTTGTGCTGGGATTATCAAGATAAAATATTTGTGAAATTTGAAAGAACACAGTGTGGTTTTTAGTATAGTCTACAATTGTTTAATCACTACCTGCTTCCAGGAAAAAAATACATACATACATACATACATACATACATACATACATACACACACACACATACGTACATACATACGTACATATATATACACATACGTACATACGTATGTTCTGTTTGTTTTTCTCTCTTTTCATTTGATATCTTCAAGTTGATAGCTTCACATAAAAATTTCTTTACAATTTCTAATGTTTTCAACTGTTGAACTAAAAGTAAGATTATGTTGTAAGACATAACATATAGTTGGGATACTTAAAAGAAAATTATTTTTTAAACAAGGAAAGAAGTGAATTACTTTTAAACTACCACATATCTCCTTTGTGGGAGCTTTTGTGCAGACTTTGAATGGTTAGTCATATGCAAAACTATGCTTGCATTGAGGAAGGAAGTGTTTTGCACCAGCAGGCTAAATACTTCATTTGAAGATCATTTGTTTCTTCCTTCCTTTCATACTTTTTGTTCATGGTACATCATCTTTGCCTGAGAGACATAAACACTTTAGAGTGCAACCTTATTGGTTAAGGAATATGAATTGAAGCAGTATAGCTAGCTTGATGATGATTTGATAAAATGATCTTTTAGGTACTTTTTCCTTCTGTTAGTAATAGGTGATCCTGGTTGCCTTTTCACTTAATTGGAGCTTCTGACTTCTTATTAAAAGCAGATGTTGTTACTGCTCAAAATTACCCAGCACATCCACAGGGTAACAACCTGGAAAACTATATTGCATTGCCCTTTACATTTTGGGTTTTGTCCTGAATATTAATCTGAGGAAGTGCTAACATACTGTAATTACATTAAACTCCAACTGAGTTTGTCATTTTGAATCATTCTGATTCAGAATGACCCACAAAAGGGTCTTTCAATGAGCAAGCAGAAATAAGATTTCTTCTTTAAGGTATAAAGAGAAAACAAACGTTATAATTTTTAAATTCTGTAATCTCAGCACTCAGAAGACTAAAGCAGAAGGATTACCATGAGTTCAAGTCTATCTTGGGCTAAAGTACCAGACCAGCCAGGGCTACATAGCAACATCCAGTTTCAAACAAAAAAGGAGTAATGGTGAATTTTTATATCAACAGATACAAATTATTCTAAAGTATTTTCTGTAAGATATAACAATGCTTGTGAACATAAGTTTATATAAAATACAATTTCTCATAATTTATTTTCTGTAGGAAAAGTAGCCATCAAAAAAGAAGACTTGTGCAGTCATAGTGGTAAAGAAACTTGGTTTTCATTGCAGCCTATTGACTCAAATTCAGAAGTTCAGGTGAGTTAAATAATATAAGAGATTATAACATACAGAAAACCAACTAATTATACTAGTTTATACTGTTAGAACTTGTTATACCTTACTTTAGGTTCTAATACCAAACATAGACTTGTAAGTAATAGAGAGCTGGAAGGAAATGGCTTTTCCATTTGGATATTTATTTTTAAAAACAGTATGAACGGTGGGATAGCTTACTGGGTAAGGGTGCTTGCTACCGAGCCTGCTGACCTTGTTCAATTCCCAAAAGCCCTGGAAAGGCAGAAAGTGAGAACCAACTCTCACCTCTAACCTTCATACATGTGCATGGCACTTGTACTCATACACATACATGTATTTACATGTGTCCATATAGGAACTAACCACAAAATAAACTCTTGTTTGGATGCTTTTATTCCACTTCTAATAAACTAAACTTGGGGAAAAATATTAATTATTTAAACCATGCCAGAATCTGCATTGCACAGCTTTCTTCATTCCTACCTCCCCTCCTGTCCACCTCCTTATTTGAAGGGGTATCATTATGCTTGTTAATCTGTTCTTTTTTTTTTTTCCTCTTGCCAAAATAAAAGGCCTTGTATAAATTCTATCTGTGAACACAAATACATTGTTAGCCAGAAATGTATTATTGAAGTTTCTAAAAAGCTTAAGTCTCTATGACATAGAAATTATTTCTAAGGGAATCTTTTCTTTCTTTTCTTTTCTTTCTGTAATCTTATTTATTAAATATGGTAATGATTGTGAAACCATTTGCAAGGGCATAACTGCAAGCAGGATTCTTTGTCTCTTAAGCAGGCTATAATTTGCTGCTAAGAATCAGAAGTTTAAGACAAGGAGAAAAAAGCATACCCACAGATACTTTGCAAATAAAGTATGTCTTCATTTCTTCATAACCTTTTATGTAATCTCTGATTAAATTTTTAAAAAAATTAAGTATTGTGTGCTAAAATCCCTTCTTAAATACAGAATATAGCCAAATACTTTATCTGTTTTACCTACCCCATTTTAATCTTCTTTCTCTCACTTTGACCATAAGTATCATTCAGTTCTCAGCAATTCAGCTTGGCAATGCCAAGGAGACGCGAAGTGTGGAAGTAGAGTGAGCTGATGGTGTTTTTATAAGCTCACTTTAATGAGCTTGAGCTTCATGTCTGTGCATGGATTGAGAATACTTTAAAACTTAAATTTTGAGCTGGGTTGTAGCTCAATTGGTAGAGTATTTGGCTAACATGTACAAAGCCCTGAGTGCCATCCCCAGTACTGTTGGTATCAGGAATTGCCTTTACCTCCAACAGTGACATCATTTGGTCACTGTTGCCATGGCAACGGCCATACATTCCCAGTATTCCTTTAGTTTAGTTCCCACCTCCACCTGGGTGTAGTTTCTTGCCACATTCCAAATAAAAAGCAGACTTCTTCTGCCCTCCTCTTTCTCTTCTTTCTCTCACCCCTTGCCTCGTCTCATACTCCCATTAAATCTCTCCACATGGAACCGTGTTGGTTTGGTGTGCTCTGTCTGGACAGGCGCGAGCGATATACGAGATTTTAACAACAAATGTCTGTGCAAATTTGTAATCTCAGCACCTAGGAAGTGAAGCAGGCTTTTAAAGCCAACCAAGCTGCATAAACTCTTGTCTTTAAACAAATAAACAAACAAAAACCTGTTAGCTTTTATTCAAATGTAAATTTATTACAGCTGCTCAGTGGGTGGTGCCCTACTTAGGGTTTCTGCCGCTGCAGTGAAACACCGCGGCCAACGTCAAGTTAAGGAGGAAGGGTTTATTTATCCTACACTTCAGTTTCCAAAAATCAAGTCAGGACTGGAATGCACAAAGGGCGGGAGCCTGGAGACAGGAGCTGATTGCAGAGACCGTGCAGGAGGAGTGCTACTTACTGGCTTGTCCCTTGTGGCTTGTTTGCAAGTCCCTCTACTTTCTTACAGAACCAGGAATGGCACCCCCCACAATGCTCTGGGCCTTCCCTTGTCAGTCACTGAGAAAATGCCCTACGTCTGGAGTTCATGGAGGCATTTTCTCAGTTTAAGTTTCCTCTTTTCAAATAATTCTAGTGTGTGTCAAGTTGACATAAAACTAGCCAACACAGGTAGCTTTCTAATACAGCTTTACCAGATTATCCATTTTTGTTTTTTTGACACGTGATTTAATACATTTTCTATTTACCACCTACATGAAATCCAGTGTGGTGTTAACTGAGGATGCTGCTCATGTGTCCTTGAGCTCGGCTTTGCTCTTACAAAGGCACAAACCTCTGACCCCACTAATCTTTCCGGATTTGAACAAAAGGAGAGATAAGAAGAGTCTTTTGAGATTTTGATCTGAAATGAAATTAGAAGATCCATTACAGTTTTTTTATTTATTAAGTACATTCTTAATGACCAACATCGATTTTCTGGAGGATTTAAGAATTTGGTTCTGAAAATGTAGAACTCTACGTGTTTCTTGTGTAAATCTTGGAGAAGACACCAGAAACTAATACTGTGGCACAAGCTTTTATTTGACAGTGTTCATATAAAACCATCACCTCTGGACCCTAAAATACTTAAAGTAGCATTTACGTTTTATATATAGTATTGGCATTTTAAACTTTAGTACTGTTTGCTTTCGTGAGCATTAGTCATAGCCTTTCCAGAACTTTTATCTTAAATGGTAATTAGTAAGATTTATCCACTACTTAAAATAGATTTTAAAAGAATGCTGTAGGAGGTAGGAGGGAAGATAAAACCTTTCAGGGTAATATGCCATCATTGGGAATATTATTATCTAGCCACAAACAGTCTGAAAATACCACACTAGCCTTGTGAGTATAAAAGATATGAAAACCACTCACAACACAGAGGCTACTCAGTTATTGTTTATCCTGAATAAGTTTTATAACCGTTTTAAAGACATGAAAAAATAAAAATAGATGACAATATAGGAAGCAATGAGATTACATTTAGCCAGGACTCAATCTAATGATTACTTTTAGTAATTATAAAAGTATGTACCAAGTAGAGTAGTTAGTATGAATTACATTATCTCATTTAAGGTCCATAGTAGCACTATGAGGTAGGTAGCCTCATTTTACAGATGATTTTAATAGGATTAAAGGGTGCAGTGACTTATTTAGTCATAGAAACTGATTCCATTTGAGATGTGTCTAACTCCTAATCACAGCACTGTCCTGCCTTTCAGTGATGTGTACTCTTAGTCATAAAAAGAACTCAACAGGTTAGAATCGCTCAGGTAGTATCAAAACATAAGAACAGAAGCCTATCCAAACTACTGGGCAAGGGAGATGCATTAGAAAGTGCCTACGGAGCTTTTTAAAGTCAAATTACAGGAGTTTCCCTGGGAATTCGAGCTACACAGTTACTGGACATTTGCAGGTACTGCATGTTAATTGGCAGTTAGGTTCTGACAGTAGCATACAAGATGAAAATTCATTTAAGTTAAAAATGATTCTCAAGTGCCGTTAAGTCCTCATAAGATAGTTGACTGCCACAGAGAACATTAGGTTTTGTCCCGGGCTTTGATGAGCAAAAGCTGTGTGGTGTCATTAGCATTAGGCCCCAAGTCTGCAGTAATGCGTAGTGGAAGGCAGGTGTGAACTGACCCCGCTGATCGATTTCTACCATGTTGATGGCTTTTTAACCTTTCACTTGGAAAATGCATAGTTAATGTTTTCTTCTTTCACTCTCTTTTAAATAACTATATACTTAAAAAATAAAGAGTGTAACGGTTTATTAGTTGAACCACTGGCACCCACAGCACCTGCCCAAGAGCTCTCTGGATTCATGAATAAAAGACAAAAACGCCAGTTAATTTTGGTATGCTTTGACTAGCTCATGGCTGTGCACTTCTAAACCTCCCTGTGGCTAGCAAACACTCCCCTCTGCTATTCTGAGTTAACAGCTTTTAAAATCTGTATTGTATCTCTGCTACCCCAGACCCTATCGGGGAAGTGTCCCCTCGGGCTACTTTCGAGATTCTTAACAAACTGGCGGGCCTTTAAGTTTCTTTCATCTTTTTGCTTTCCCATCATAGCGACTCCCGGTCTCTCCCCTCTCCTTTGGTTCCTTGCCCACACAATCTAAAAGTCCAGCCCTGTCACCCTGTCCAGCCATTGGCTCTATGGCAGCTCTTTATTATCAATCGAAGCCAGCTGGGGGCAGGGGCCCTCAGGTCTGGAAGCACCACCTTTGGGAGCTAAAATAAAACAAAGCATTAGAACCAATTCCCAACAAAAGAGGGAAAAAGATTCTGGATGTGTATGAGGGGAGTTGGTTGGGATTACAAGTGCACTACTACAACCGTCTTCGTTAAAAATTCTCTTTTTTGAGATTATAATATATTTATATTATTCCCCCTTTCCTCCTTCCAAGCCCTCCCATATATCCCTCATTCTTATTTTTCAAATTTATGACTTTTCTTTTCATTAAATGTTGTTAGGGGTGTGTATGTGTACACAGATGCATATATTCTTTTTTTTTCTTTTCTTTTCTTTTTTTTTTTTTTTTTTTTTTGGAGCTGAAACCAAACCCAGGGCCTTGCGCTTGCTAGGCAAGCACTCTACCACCGAGCTAAATCCCCAACCCCATATGCATATATTCTTAACATAACTACAACCTACTTAATCTGTATAATTCTAGGCTGACAGTTTGGTATCAGAAAACCGATTGGTGTAATCTTCCCTGGGTAACTGTTTCCCTGCCAGGGTTGGGGCCTCCTGGGCTGCTTCACCTTGTTGTCATCCTTGTTCTGCTTATATTTAGGCAGTCATTTCTGTGAAGCTTCATGGGTGTACCTTCTGACATTACATAATTTCATAGCAAACCCCCTGATACGCTGGCTCTCACAGTCTTTCCTCCCCTCTCCCCCTTTCTCAATGGCCCCTGAGCCTTACTTAGTGCAGGAGCTTTGCTGTGTTGGAGAATCTGTTGGGCCTGGCTTCACAGCTCTGCATTTTGTTGGCTGTGGTTTTCTTTAATGCTCTTAGTCTGCTGTAAAGAGAAGTTTCCTTGGTGTACTGGATGAGGATATAAGGACAAATACTTAGAATGTATTAGATACTCATCTTTTTATACACATGTTTTCCTGGGTAGCTGGTGGGAGTTAAACTCATCCTCATGTATATGTGGTAGACACTTTAATAATTGAGCTATCTCCTCATTTAATGATTTTTAAAGATTTTACCCATAATAAGAGTACACATCTCTTCCTTTGTTTCTTTCTGTGAATTTACTCTCTTAGTGACTCTTTTAAAATGCTATATTCATCTTTAAGTCTCTGTGTCCACATAGCTTCCTCATCCTCAAAGATCTGACTCACAATTTACAGAGAGAAGTTGGCTAAATTTGGGTCACTGTCCACAAAAGTCTAACGTGGTTGGAGGGAACATTGCAGGGCAGTACATTCTGGAGTTTGGTTAGGCCTATTTGTTTAGAGGATGAAGGGGATGAAATTATTAGTATCTTTATCTCAGAGAGGAAGCAGTTTAATTATCTGTCATTACCACTAATTAGTATTTGTAACTCAGACTGATTTGTTGCTGGAAGATCACTTATGAAATGAAGATCACAGTATAAAGGGTCATCTGTCTGTAAAGACACAGGAAGTGACATGCATAAATGTGGTTCACTGCTCAAATGAGAAGATCCGACTAATAACTAGTACTTTATACCAAGTCAATTGACATATTACCTTAACTTTTTACTTTATCACTTTCTTATTGAAGTTATTATTTTCTTTTCAGAAGCTCATGATAGCAGTATTTAATGAGTGCATTTTCTACCTTTTTGGACAGAATTTTAATAAAAAATAGTTTATGTGCCTGGATGTTTTGCCTACATGTATGTGTGGACAGCATGTATGCCTAGTGCCTGTGAGAGCCAGGGGGTTTCGACCCCTAAAACGGGTTTCAGACAGTTGTGAAATGCCTTGGGGGTGCTGAAAATTGAACACAGGTCCTCTGCAAAAGCAGTCAGTGTTCCTTATCACTGAATCATGTCTTCAGCTCCTTGACAGAGTTTTTAAAAATAATTATTTTATGTGTATGTGTCTGTACTTGAGTGTGTTATAGGCAGCACATGTATGCAAAGCCCACGA